>NC_064808.1:23223875-23416070 GCF_023721935.1 Panthera uncia | reverse complement strand
TCCTTCCTTCCTTCCTTCCTTCCTTCCTTCCTTCCTTCCTTCCTTCCCTTCTTTTGTTACTCTTGTATTTACCCCCTGCAGCACTTTTACCATTAATTCTAAAGCATGGTTTCAACATGCGTAATTTTTCCCACAGGGCACATTTGGCAATATCTGAAGGCATTTTCTGTTGTCACAATTGGGGAGATTGGTATTGACATCTATTGGGTAGAGACCAGAGATGCTGCCATGCATAGGACATCTCTGACCAGCCAAAAATGAAAAGAATTTCTGTTCCAAAATGTCAGTAGGATTTCTCAACCTCGGTACTATTCAATCAGATGCTTACTGGAAAAGGTAGGAGTTTAGGGGATAGTTGGAAGGAAGGAGAAGATATGATACAGCTACTTATCAGTGTCTTATTGTGTCATGACACTGTCCATGAGATTCGTGTCTTCTGTGACGGAGAGTATGTCACTGCATAGGACATCCAGATACATTTCTGAATCTAGCAGGGCCCTAGCAGGAGACATATGCAACTCTCAAATGCCATATGAGACAAGTTTAATAAAGGACCTATTTACAAAGCTAGTAGCAAAGTTAACAGGAAAAAAAAAAAAAACAAGATTGGACAAGTGTCTTGAAGACAACAACTGAAGTGGGGAAGAGGAGGGTGTGGTTATTGAAACCCATTGATATCTCTAGCTGTGGGAGGAATCTTTGGTAGAGGAAGAAGTCCCTGCCAACTCATGGCCCAGTAGGGAGGAAACCAGGGATTACACACTCTGATCTTGGTCTTTTCCTACTCTCTGATCTCTTGCTGGTAATTCCTTTTAGTCAATTCATCTGGAAACCAGAAAGACTTGGTTAATAGAGTCCCTAGAAGTCAGCCTCCTGGAACATAGAACAGGGTAGAGAAGAGGCCTGTAGGGGAAAAAGGAGAACATCTAGAATAACTATGTTCATAGATGTGCGTTGGGTTTTATAACATGGAATCTGGGCTGTACTACACATGATATGTGTGCCCTTGAGCAGGTTACTTAACTTTTCTGTAAATTAGTTCCCTCTTCTGTATTTTGTTCTACCTCATGTAGCTGCTTTGAGGGTAAGGGGTGATAATGCATGTAAAGCATTCATAATGGTACCAGGCATATCATAAGCACTCAGCAAATGTTAGTGGTTAATTTTCCTGGTGATTTGTTCTCTAGCAGGACAGATAGCAGGGGCTGTGATTTGAGGATGCTGTAAAATAGCATTTGCTCTCCGTATTCAGGAGTATGCCTTGCTAGGGGAATCCTGAACACGAGTAGGAGAATTGGTTAAAGTCTACACTGTTGTACCATTGATTTCACACTTAGTTAATTTCCCATAGAAGTCTGCTACCATCTTCTTTAAAGGATGCCTTTGAGAATTGCCCTTCTAAGAAAAATTAGTCACAATTAAAGCAAAACTGTATTGTTCCGTTGTAAATTAAATGACTAATTTTAGGATCTCATAGCTGTTTTAATGTTCAGTTATTGGATTGGGTGACTTAAACTCATAATTGGGCCCTTCACTTAATTTAGAAACAAAAACTGGTCTCTGTTGTTGTTTGGTGCATGGATGCTATTGTGTGCTTCCTATATCTCCCCTGCCTCCTTTCAGGATGGAGGCACCTATTTCCCCAGGTGTTAGAAGGGTTGGTGGTTGACAGTTTTCAGTAACTGTCTCTCTGAGAATTGTCCCCTCCAACACACCCAAATATTGGTCAATACGATATACAAAGTCCTGATTGTCTTGCCTCCACTTGAGGCAATTTTAAGGGGTTATCCCAGCCCCCTAGTTCTCTTTGGGACCAGCAGAAGCTTTTTCTGTGACTGCAAAAAGTTTAATTGCACAATTATCCCCCATCCTCACCCTGCCCAGTTCTGCTTTCCTCCCTCCCTCCTAGGTGTTGTTCCCAACAATCTACTCCGATAAACTTCCTTTCATGCAAATCTCCACGTTGCAATCTCTTTCTAGACAAATTTTACTTGAAACATTGGGGATCAAGAGTTAATGTTTTACAGATCTTTCCTCTGACTGTTGTGCCATCTGGAATGCTCATTAAGTGCTTCTTGAGATGAACAATAGCACTTGAAAAGTTGACTCAATAGGACCCTCGGTTTGGGGTGATATGATTTTTACAAAAGTCACCATTTTAATCTCCAGAATTGATTTGGATGCCAGTTCATTTTCCCCCTTTACTGTTCCATGTGTGTTCCACCAAAGCCACAGTCTCCATCAGAGAGGATAGCTTTTCCAGATAGAAGAGGACTATGCTTTAGTTCTATAGTGGTTGAGTTCCCACTGTAGCACTTCCATTCTAAAGACCAATCTGATTTGGAATTTTTAAAAATTTATTTATTTTTAGTTTTTAAAGTTTATCTAGTTTGAGAGAGAGAGAGAATGAGCAGAGGAGGGGGGTGGAGAGAGAGAGAGAAAGAGAGAGAGAGAGAGAGAGAGAGAGAGAGAGAATCTCAAGCAGGCTCTGTGCTATTAGCATGTGAAGCCTGATGTGGGGCTCAGTCCCCCGAACCATGAGATCATTATCTGAGCTAAAACCAAGAATTGGATGTTTGAGCCACCGAGGCAACCCTGTGTGGAATTTTTATTATGGAATTATATACTCCAGTTAACCAGTGCATAGGCAGTAAAGCTCCATTTGTACCTTGCACAGTGAATCCTTGAGTTTGTGGCACATTTTATAGGGTTCGTGTTCTGTCTTAGTCCATTTGGGTTGTTAAAATAGCAGTGTGTCGCTTATGCAAGCATTTATTTCTTACAAATCTAGAACCTGGAAAATCCAGGATTACGTATAGCAGATTTGCTGATCAGTGAGGGCTTCCTGGTGCACCTTCTTTCTATGTCCTCACAGAGAGGAAAGGGCAAGGGAGCTCTGTGGGGTCTCTTTTATAAGAACTAATCCCATTGATGAGGCCCCACCCTCATGACCTGCTCACCTCTCTAAGACCTTATCTCTCAATACCATCACATTGGACATTAGGACTTTAACATATAAATTTTGGTGGGGCACAAACGTCCAGACGATGGCAGGTTCCCACCAAAGAACTCCCATTTTAAAAACCAATTTGACCTGGAATTGTTATTATGGAATTATATATTCCAATTAACCAGCAAAGAGGCAGTAAAGCTCCATTTTGTACCCCGAGCAGTGAATCCTTGAGTTTGTGCCAGATTTTATAGTGTTAATGTATGCTTAGAGCTCCTTAGGCAGAAATGTCCACCAGAATGGGGCACACAATGATGGTAGTGCTGTTGCTTCATGCCCTGGTGTGACTCACTAAGGTTCTTACTCTATTTTAACCTTGCGTTAGGAGAGTTGGTTTGGCATATACTGTTATGATTAAGAGAAAATGTAGCTTCATTAGCAAAGTCCACCTTAAGATATAGCAATGCCTTGGTAGCTTGCAGATGTCCGAGGCATTGGGCTGACTTTGCTCAGCCAGGGGACACGCTTCAGTTTTGCCAGCTGGTTGCAGCAGGTGTGACAGCAATGGCATTGCCCACAGTGCAGGCTTTAGAGTGTGAGCCATGAGCTCTCCTTTTAATGGCACTAACTTGATTGTACTCATGGCTTTTATGAAGATCTGCCAGGCTTTTGGGGAAGGTTCTGTTCATGTGCAAGTAACGCAGTAATGCTTTTTCATATGGCTAAAAGCTGGTCATACTCTGATATTTCCACCATGCCACCTGTGCCCCAATTCAAGCTCCTGCATCATAATCAAGTTCCATCACTTAGTTTTTAAATTTAAGGCCTACAGCTGCAACTAAGTTAGGAAACATTGTGGGAGATGCCATGGCAAAGTCTTATTTATAGTGGTATTTTCCTGGGGGCCCAGACTTTAGAAGGGAATTGTTCTATGGAGCCCTACCAGTATAGAGTCTCAGTGGGTTGGTCTAAGAATTAAATGAGTGAAGGAATTGAAAATACAAACTGTAAGTCATTAAGGGTAGTGTTAAAAGCCAAGTGCAAATAGCCCTACCTAGTAAGTGAGGAGTGAGCTCTGCCCCTTAGGCTGAAGTATGACACCTGTTAAGTACAGCAAACAAATATACAATCTCAATTCTGGATTAAGGCAACCTTACTGAAGAGGAGGGATCAGTGCAGTATCTAAAAACACTTAGGGCTTTTTATTCCCTTTCCAATTTTGCTTTAAATTTTTTTTTAATATTTATATTTGAGAGAGACAGTGCATGAGTGGGGGAGGGGCAGAGAGGATAGAGACAGAATCTGAAGAGGCTCCAGGGTCTGAGCTGTCAGTACAGAGCCTGAGGTGGGGCTTGAACCGACAAGTGGTGAGATCATGACCTAAGCCGAAGTCGGATGCTCAACTGACTGAGCCACCCAGGCGCCCCTGTAATTTTGTCTTCAGTTGATACGTTGCCTCCTTTAAGTCCTTGGTAAGATGTGCACAAACACTCACATTTTAGAGATGATTATAAAATGTTGGTTTTGAAATAGGCAACTGATTCTAACGGATCAGTTTTGAGAGAAATATTTACAAGAAGGGTTTGTGAAGGGAAAATAATACGATTCAGTTCCAAGTAAACGGGATCCAGGGAAACTTGAATTGTCCACATGGCTCTCAGAGGTAGAGATGCTTTCATAATCCTAGAGGGTTTGATGAGTCAATTTAAATCTATACAGTGTGACGAATATGGTCTGTTAGACCAGGGCAGAGATGGATGTTTCAGCCAGTAGGAAAGACGCATTCCTATTCAGAGTGAGCAGACCCAAAGGAGAACTCTATAGCAGTTGAAAAAGTTAAATGTTCATCTAAATATGGACATGAAACAATTTACATAAAAAGGATGAAGAAATACATTATGGGCATACCTGAAATAAAATGTAAATATCCAGTTATAACACCTCTGAGAGTCACATTTAAGGACTCTCTGGTCATCACTGACCAAAGGAGACAGGGAAGAGTGTGCTCTATTATGAGAGCTGATCCTCAGGCTGAATCAGGGCTTGAGGACCTGGACCAGTTTCAGGTGCTTACAGTGGAAGTAGCCTTTGGGGGACAAAGTGCCACGTCTAAAGGGAGAGTGATCATAATAGTTGGTAGTCTAAGTAAATAGTGAACAGTGAGCAGGAAGAGAGAGAGTGGGGCGTCCAAGGAAATTCAATGAGGCGTTAACAGGAGGGTGGACCCTAGAGATGGTGAATTTAAGGTTGGGTGCTACTTGGAAGTCTACAAAGGCAGTTGCATTGAAAAGGCTGTTCAGGGCTGATGTCACAGGACAAGGCTTCCCAGGCAAACTCCGGTACGTTGGCAAGTACAAGCTAGTGCAACTCAGAGTTCTAGTTTTGGAAGATATCTTAGAGAACCATGCAAATTTTAAAAATAGAGACACGACACCAGAATATAAGGCTCAAATCCAGATAGAAAATAAACTGTGATTGGACGGTGGGGACATAATCACTCCCAAGATCATCAAGAGTCTATTTCTTACATACTCAGGCACCCTTTGAACAAAGTTTCCATAGATATACTTGCTATTGATAGCAGCAGGCTGTCCTAACAATCAGCTGATTCCAGCAGAATGGCTTATCTAGTGGTTCCTAAGTCACCAGCTCGGTAACATAAGCAGATATAATCTGATTTTTTACTATATAATTCACTATTTAATCTTTTCCATTAGTCCTTGGGATTCCTGGAGACTCATTTACTTTGCATCTGTTTTCATTATTCTTGCAAGTAGTGAATCACTTTGCTCCATGAACAGCAGGTTCTCTTTCAAAATCAGATCAATATGTCTAACGGGTTTTAGAACGAGTACTTATGATCAATGTGCATTATTTATCACAGAATTGCCTGTGTACACTTTTTTCTTGAAATACTTTTTAAAAGGCAACACTCTAGGTATGCATGAGATAATATGCATAGTAATCAGCAAATTAGTAATTTATAAATTAAATATTAAATTGGACCTGAAATTAAAAGAAACTCTTTTGGGGCGCCTGGGTGGCTCAGTCGGTTTAGCGTCCGACTTCGGCTCAGGTCATGATCTCGCGGTTCGTGAGTTCAAGCCCCGCATCGGGCTCTGTGCTGACAGCTCAGAACCTGGAGCCTGTTTCAGATTCTGTGTCTCCCTCTGTCTCTCTGACCCTCCCCCGTTCATGCTCTGTCTCTCTCTGTCTCAAAAATAAATAAACGTTAAAAAAACATTAAAAAAAAAAGAAACTCTTTTGGGGTACTTGAGTGACTCAGTAAGTTAAGCATCTGACTCTTGCTTTCAGCTCACGTCATGATCTCACAGTTCATGGGATCAAGCCCTGTGTCGGGCCCTGAGCTGACAGCTTGGAGCCTGCTTGGGATTCTCTCTCTCCCTCTCTCTCTCTGTGCCCTTCCCCCGCTTGCACTCTCTCTCTTAAACTAAATAAACATTAAAAATAAAACCTCACCTTCTTTCTCATCACTTATGAGGCTATCTTATTGTCTTAAATGACAATGATTTAAAATAGATCAGTGATAACAGAAATGAAGATAAGTCTATATACTTCTACTGAATTGTTTAATTATGTGTAATACTTGTCAGCAGAAATATATACATTTATACATGGCAGAAATCATAGAAATGAAAAGGAAAGTTAGAAATCATACAGGAAAGGCTATAGTTAATGACACTGTGCCTTAAATTTGTGCATGAGCTTCCTGGCTGTCAGGTCAAGAAGGGGAAGACCTCTTTCTCTATGCCGGACTTTTCCTGGCACTGAAATTGAGATTGTATAGTGCAGTGGTTAAAAGAGTGGGCTTTGGACTCAGTAGAAGTTGTTTTGAATTCTAGCTGTCTCACTTATTAGCATGGATCCCTGGGTTAGTGATTTCAACTTTGTGAGTCTTAGAGTCTTCTTCAGAAAAATGCATACAGCGATACCTATTCCCTAGAGTGGCTGAGAAACTGAAAATAGGAAATGCACATAAAAGGCCCAAGGTAATGCATACCACATGATAACTGCTTAATAACTGTCAGTCAAAAGTCCACAACACATGAGCCGATCCAGACCATTACATTCTCCTGCAGGTAAGGTACTAGTTGAGGAGAAAATGCACAGGATTTGTGAAGTAATGGTGAAAACTTCATAAACTCAAGAAGTATAATTCTCTTCTCCCTGAATTTTTGTAAAGGTAAGGTGAATCCAAAGTGGGTATTCAGGGCTAATGATAATTAATAACTGTTGTTAGCTTTGCTTTGTATATTTGTTTCAACGCTGTATAGAGGTGAAAATATTTGCTATGTCCCACCTATTGATAAAGTGTCCTATTCTGAGAATAACACCTGAGCGTATTCATTACTGAAGAAAGATAAACTAACAAATGTTTACAGCTGAGCAGTTTAAAGAACTACTTAGAAGTTGGAGGCATGCTTACTGTTCAAGAAGCCAGAAGACTCCCCTTCCTTGCCCTGGATGGACTGGACACTTGAATGGTGCGCTCATTGAACATGTGGCTATTGTATTGTGTTGTCTGATGTCACCTCAGCATCACCACTCCCTCCTTACACAATCTTTACTGGACTGTAGAGATTTCAACAGCAGCATTTCCAGGCTCCTTTTGCTGAATGGTTCTGCCATTCTTTTGACTGTAATCCACCTGGTTGAAATTTAAGCTGACTTTTCTTAAGGCTGGAGTCTGGTGATAAAGACGAACCCTTTAATAACAACCATCTCCCCCACTGATTGTCTTGGGCTCACTTTTTCCCTTTTCATCCTCTTGGTTGCTCCCTTGTGGATTTTAAAGCAGCACACTGTGCTATGGGAAGAGTATTGCTAGTGCTTGCCAGCCTTACAATCTCTCTGTATAAAAGCTTTATTTCCTGACTCCATTTATTTCCTGACTTCCTGAGCCCATTTTCAGTCTTGGACTAAGTAGATGATGAGGGTAGAGGTTATGTTGTGGTGAAGGAGACTTTTCAGCTGAGTTGGCCAAAGCCAGCCAGCCACCCCTTAGTTTTACCTGTTTCCTGCCAGGATGTTGTACCTTTAACCTAAAGAGATTATCTCAGTTTATGAGTCAACTCAGTCAACTTGAATGAAGACTTCCATTCATTCAGCAGACATTTACCAATGTGGGGCTATGGTCCATGAACTCTGCTAGGCACTGGAGAGGGGGTGGTTATCCCAATGTGAATGAGCCACTCTCCCTGTCCTTAGGTTGTCTGAAGTCCAGATCAGTGCAGCAGGTGCTGTGATAGAGGGAAGCATAGAGGGCTGCGAAGCCCATGCAGGGAATCCAGCCCAGGTCTAACTTAGCATCAGAATCAGGGAGACTTGAATTTGAAATTGGATTCTGTCCCTTAATAGCAGTGTGATTTTTGAGAACATTTTTCAACCTTAAGTTTTCTTATCCACAGTGACTAGAAATGTAATTCTTAAGATTGTATTGAACATTACATGAGATAATTTGTACAAATGTTTACTATGGTGATCACTTCCAGTATTTAGTAAATAGTTATTTTATTATTTCCATAGGCTGGCCACATCTGTGATCTCTGCCTTCTGAGATGATGATTCACTCCCTTTTTCTGCTGGTATCCATTAACAACTGTGGGCTCAGCATTCAGAGTAATAGTGCCAGAGGCTCAGTGACACTCAGGACACCAACCCCTTTGTGCTGCTACTTTAGTTGACTTGCTTTTTCCATCTTGTTTTTCATAAAATTATGCCAAGCATCATTGCTAACATGGCTTCCCTTGCTTGGAATTCTCTTCTTAGTCCTCCCCATCTACTTAAATCCTATGTGCCTTTAAGTTTGCCTTAGGAAGCCTCTTTCTCCTGCCATAATCCACAGCTGTCTCCCACTCTTGGGGCTCCCGTGGTAGATCCTGTCAGCATATTCAGCTGATCCCACCACTTGGCAGCCATTTTATCACAATCCTGTGAAGGGACTTGACTTTATACGTGTTCTGTATTTCCACTATGCTTTGCAAAGAGTAGGTAGCTAATAAATACTTGTTGCTTGAGGAAAAATCCTATACACCTTCTGCCTCATTTTGCCCTGCATCATTTGGGAATAATTTTGGCTGCAATCCCTTAACAGTGGATTAACCCAAAGAACACTTGTTTACCAAGCAAGAAGTCTGGAGAGAGGCAGTCCTACTGTTCATTCTTTAGCTCCATGATGTTATGGTGTTGAGTCGGCATCTTGCAATTCTATTGGCTTCTCATATTTCTCATGCTTACTAGATTTCTTCTGCAGCCCTGGAAATCTCTTCTGTACACAACTGTGTCCAGAGGACAAGGCAAGAGTATACCTGTGTATGTATATGTTACACACACACACACACACACACACACACACACACATAGAAAAGGAAATTGAAATTTCATTGAGGGTTATTCTCCGTTCTTTTATCAGGGAAGAGAAAAGCTATCTCAGAAATCTCCGTATGTCTGTTGGCAAGAATGGGCTCCATGAAACCCTTGGCTGCAAGACAGGCTGATATACAAGTGCCTGCCCTTTTCTGTTTTTATGGGAGGAGGAAGACAAGGGGTAAGGGTCCTGGCAATGGCTTTAGGTAGCTAAATGACAGTGTCTTCTATGTGTTCGTGGCATAGAGTTGGTATAAATCAGTACTGCTGACATCATAACACTTTGGGTAAGAGCTCATGGGAAGAAGCACTTGGGAGGGAAACTAGAGACCTTCTGGGAGTGGAACATGCAGCAAACTTCATCCTTCCAGGGGGAGGCTTTGGAGTGTTAAGACTAAGTGAAATAAGATGCCATTGAGGTAATAATGCTAGTTAGGGAATGCAGGATTGAAGAGAAGGACTGGTTCTAGGAGAATCATGAAGGTATAGGGTTGGTATGAGTTTGAGAGTGTGGATCATGGTCAGAAGCATTCAAAACCAGATGCAGGAGCAAGAGTAGTTGCTGTTGGAGTGTGGGGCTGGTGTAAGCAGATTGGAGATAGTAGGTGAAATGTTCCCTTGACTATTACCTTTGTTCGTTTTCACAAAACTGACCCTGAGACAAGGATTTGGGTGCAAACAGTTTCTCTGAAGGGTGATCTCAGGAAGACTGGGGAAGAACTGAGAAGGGAGGGGAAAAACCAGTAAAGGTTATATCCATGAGCATGTTACCACTGTGGGCAATTGGGGCTCAATCCCACTGTGGATCCTCTAAGAGACCGTGTAACACACACCCCAGAATTGTCCCACCAATGAAGTGAGGAACTTGAAATATTTATCTGCCAATTTCCATCTCTCATTGATGGGAGCCAGTCCTGCAGGCATGAGCTCCTTGGCACTTCTGCCTATCTTGCCACATGGAGCTAAACATGGTCCCACAGCTAGGGGATCCCATTTGACAGTGAGTCCCAAGATGTCATTGGCAGGTATGTGAACTGATTACAGATGGGATCTGGGATGTGCTGAGGTAATAGGTGCAGGGCACTAACAGCTTCTGCTACAAGGAGCATCCTCCTTGGAGGAGGCTGGACAAACCCCTAGCTCTATGGGAGTTTGGCTGATCTGAAAGGAAATAGGAGGTTCAAACCTCTCTATTGTAGGCACAGAACAAACACTTAAGCACCTCCTGAGGGTGGACGGAAATACAAACAGCTACTGTGTCCTGAATGACATTCTGAATGGATGGTGCTGTCTGCAAACACCTGTGGCTACATCTGGAACAGCTGGGTGGACTTGGAATGAAGTGAGTTGCAAAATTCTCCTTGAAGTTTAGGCATCCAAACTTTGTTTTAAGAGTGGTGCAGGACATTGATACATCGCTGGCCTGCCCATAGTTCCCTCTTAGTGAAACCAGCAAGCCTAGAGTCCTGCTTAAGGCATGATTTATGAGATAAGGTAAGTGGGTAAAGTAAGGGGTAAAAACCCCTACTTGGGTCAGCCACCCACGGCATGAGCTAGTGTGGAAAAAAAAGAGGAGCAATCAGATACTCTCCTGAAAATTTAAACTCAAAACTTGGAAAATCTGCTAGTTTAAGCCAATTTCTGCCAGGACTAAACTGAAGTGGAGGGAGAGACCTAATAATCCATATATGTTTATTTCCCAATAAATGAACATCCTTCATTTTTCAGCTATAACTCAGCGGGCCTCTGTTCCTTATAACTAAAACAGCATAGCATAAAATATATATGTATGGATTCATTTTCCATTTTAAATTTTTTTTTTCAACGTTTTTTATTTATTTTTGGGACAGAGAGAGACAGAGCATGAATGGGGGAGGGGCAGAGAGAGAGGGAGACACAGAATCGGAAACAGGCTCCAGGCTCCGAGCCATCAGCCCAGAGCCTGACGCGGGGCTCGAACTCACGGACCGCGAGATCGTGACCTGGCTGAAGTCGGACGCTTAACCGACTGCGCCACCCAGGCGCCCCTCATTTTCCATTTTAATAGTTGATCAAGGAGGTATTGGTTTCTTTACCTTGAATATCTTGACACATTTTTTTCACCAGAGGGATAAAAGAGATCAATTGATTTAAGTTAATGGTATTATAAAGTGAAAATGGTTTTTTTCTCTCTCTATGCCCTGAGGATATTCAAGATTGGTTTGTTCTCTTTTTGAACTCTTAGAAACTGCTCCATCCACTCACCCTTTCTCTGTTTTCAGTCTCCATAGGTATCAAGGCTCTGTATCTTATGCAAATTCTTTTAGGTTGCTGTTTCTTGAGTTTTTCCAGGGCAGTCTTACTTTCCAACATTTTGTTCTGTTGTTCCCACATGCCATCAATGTCCCAGAAATGCCAATATTTTGACATTTAAACTACATCTCGCAGACAGCTTAATTCCCAGAAGTAGAAAAAGTCCTTTGTTAGACTTTATGTCCTGGTTTTTGGCCTGGAAAATAAGGTCATCATAGCCTTATTCCACTATTCTTTCAGATCAGGTCTTGAAATTTGGAAGTTGTCATGACTTTTCCTTGAACATGTACCTCCCATGCAGACTTCATCATCAAAGCACCATATTATATAGAATAAGACATGGATTAGAATTTATTATGTTCATTCTCCCTTGGGATACTTATTTCTGGGCATTGGCACACCCAATGGAGTCTTCATTGAAGGAGAAGGTACAATATGGATACCAGTCCCATGGAGCCAGTTGACCTCCTACCCCATCTCAGTTAGGATTGGTTGGGAGGAGAAATCTGAGTTAAGAGTGATATACCATTCTAAGGACTTGTAAAGACTTTACTTTTTGTTTTTGCTATCTATGGTCCTTGGAGATTGAACAATTATTCTTATTAACAGAAAAAAAATGTACTTCAGTATGGTTGCTATGACCCTATGAAATTCACCGTACCTGTCAAAATATCATGTTCCAATTGACTTTCTCTCCCACTAGACTCCCAAGGTTCATGAAAACAATGTAGTGCTTGTCTAGTTCATGGTCATCCTGCATGTCTGGATTGGTACTGATTCATTTAGGTGATCAATATAGATGCAAAATGCATACATGAATGTGTTCTTAGATGGTTAGCATTCCTGGGAGTACTCTGGATGAATATAACTATTGAATGGTACATAGAGACTCTTGGTTTTTATTGGTCTCTTGCTGTTTTTGAAGAGTTTCTGGCAGATGATGGCTGATTAAACAAAATTTATGGTCACAACCATTTTGCTGCCATAATGGTTCTCTTTAAAATTTTTCTGTAATCAGGATAGATGTTTACTTGTGGGCTGAAGTTGGTAGTCTAAAATTAACAGTAAGTAAATTAACTAATTAATTACAGTCATCAGATATCTTTAGTCATTTGAAACAATGGTTCATTTATCCCGTTTCTTACCAATTAGTGTCCTGAATGCTTGTTAACAAATACTAATGTATGTGTGGGTTCCACATTTTACTCATTTTGCTTTGGTTTCTGGGATCTAATCTTTAAGAAGGGAAAGATAATGACCCCATTTTCACTCAGATGGCTAACAGAATGCTGAAATGATAAATTAGAAACTAATCATCCAGAGAGATTCAGTATGATGATGATCATGATGTCTATAAAAATAATAGCTATTTTATTGAGAGATAAATATGTGTCTGACACCATTATAAGCTTTTTTCATGCAATAACTAATTTAGTCCTTGCACAACCTGTGTTACAGATGAGAAAAAGGAGGCACAGAGTCATTAATTTGCCCAAGGTCACATATAGAACTAGTCGATGGAAAAGCAGAGATTATGATGCTATAAAAACATAAGGATATGTTATGAATCAGAAGAATTAGTTGTCTTGCATTTTTAGGTAGGGGAAGAGGTTTGGGAATGGGGAATTGTTATTTCAAAAAAATTCACTTGTGATCGATGCAAGTTTTGTGAACTTCAAGATGATGGTACACTTTGTGATGGGATTTTCATGATTTGTGTTTGAAATTAGGTTGGTAATGAAAGGATGAGTGGGCCTTTGGACAGAAAAGAGTCTAGATATCCTTTTAAGCATCAAATTCAGCCCAGTAGGAATATGGTAAAAACCAGGAAGCAGTGGCAGTTATCACCTCTTCGGTGCTTTCTCCTCTCTTCCCTGGTTCTGTCACTTCTCTGGATAGGACTCTAGCTTACCTAGAAAGGTAAGGTAGATGTGTTCACAAGGTTGGAACTCCTGGTTAGTGAGTATTTATGTGAGAGCCACACCTCTGCCAGCAATTATACATTGTTTTTATGTCTTTCTACCTTAGCTTTTCCCAAGCTCTGCCGTGGGACATTACTTACAAGATATGTGAATGGGTGTTAGGTTCAAAAAAGAGTTTCCTCGGTCAAATAAATTTGGGGAAATGGGGTCTAATGAAAGCAAACTCATTTCATGACACAGTGCTCAGGGTTCCGAAATACTTTGTGAATGTCCGCAAGGAGCTTAAAGTAGTTGTCATTTCTCAAACTTCTTGGTGGCTTTTTTCCCCCTAGAGGAGCTTATTAGACTCAGTGGCCCACAGAATGAACACATTTTTAGAGATGGTTTTCTTTCTACATTGATGAAGTATAAGAAAGAAGAGAACTCGAATAGCTCATTAAGGCAGTGTGGTCCAATGGAAAGAGTTGAAAATCAAGAAATGTTAGGCTTTTATTTTAGTTCTGTTTCTAATTAGCTGTGAAGCTAGAAACATGGACATTCTACATCTTAATTTTTCTATTTGGAAAATCAAAGATGGAACAGGGTCATGGTGGGAGGGGTGGGGAAGAGAGGATGAGAAGAGATAGGGGAAGCTATTTAATTACAAAAGGAAACACAGTATCAAGTAGTGAAGGATTACCATTTTGTCCAGTGTTTTTATTCACTGGCTCATTCATTCATGCATTCCTTGATGATTTTTCTGTACTTAACTGTGCACTGGAAATGAACAAGTATCCTGCCTGTCTCTGACCTCTTAATCTGGGCATGGGGAAGTGGAAAATAAATAAGGAACCAAACTGATAAACACATGACAACAAGCTGTGAAAAGTAAAAAGAAATGAACTGGGTTTCATGATGGAGGATAGTAGAACTAATTCCTAGGATGTGTTCTCCAAAGACCCAGAGGGGAGCAGGCTTCCTGTTGGCCTCTGATGGGGGGGCTGACTAATCTCTCCACCCTCACATAAACCTTCATGGGGCTTCCCATTATGGTTTTAAAACAATGCAGCATTTCATTGATGAGTCATAAAAGAAAAATGGGAAGCTGTGGTTATAATATATTTTGGATAGCTTGCTGCCCAGATGTGCCGTGAAATACTTCCAAATCCAGCAAATGTCCTGACACTCCATTACTATCCCCGTTTAGGTGGAGTCGAGAAGAGTCCATGTGCTGGGTGCCAAAGAAATCATGTCTCAACTCTGCCACTGAAGCACTAAGCCATCTGCACAATTCACTCGACCTTCTTGACTTTATTTTTCTTCTTTTGAAAAATGAGGGAATAGGATATCTTGTCTCAAATGCCTTCTAGCTCTTAAACATCTAAGTCTCCTTTCACTCTTGTCTTTGGCATTTTGGATCTGATGCTGAGGCCGCATCCTTTTCTCCCAAAGTATCATTTGTGATTTAGCTCATTCCAGCAAGCTTATACGCTAAAAGGAACCAGCAACTCTCAGGCTCCTATATCACACAAATAGAAACATTAAGAAGTCATCCCCCATGCCAGCTGTTTGATGCTTGTGAAAGGCTAATTTAATACTAGGAAATTTAGGTAACTTCAGAATTGGAGGTGCCCATTTACTCACTGTCATGGGTCAGGCAGCTCAAGTTAATAACTACGCTAATTGAACACATGAATCAGGGAAAATGATGATTGGTCGCAAGCATGTGTGTGCTTAAAAAAGTGGGAATAATGAAAAACTAACACAAGACAAATTGAGCTGTAAGAAATTGGCAAATGGAAATTCCTGCCCAGAAAAAGAACAAGAAATATATTGAGGAGCCTTGAAGGTCCCTAGTGAGCTTCTCATTTTTCCCTGGCTGGGCTCTTTTTCTTTGTAGGTGTAATTCAGTATCGTAAATAAAATTGTGTCTGCTGGAGAGGCTCTGAAGGCCTAGGGAGAGAGGAAGATCTGCTGAGTATACCTAGTCAGAAGGGAAAGATGACACTGACTCCTGGGAATTCTTTATTTTTAGACCTTGGTGCACGTGTGTGTGTGTGTCTGGACAGTGAGTGCACAGCTGTGCAAGTCGCTTTCCTTGGCTATACACTGCTGGCAGGGCGTCTGAGGCATCTGGCTCACTTCCCTTGTTTCCTGGTGGGTTATTGTTCTTTGTCTTTAATGGGGAGGATGTGGTAGGTGTGGAGATACACTGCCCAGACCCTCTTTCGGGGAAGGACTTGGTGCCCCAGTGTTGGGAGTGCTTGCTTCAATATCCTTCAGCTGTCAGCACTTTGGTGCCCTGGTGCAGAGGGTACCCAAGGCCAGTCCCTTCACCCAGGGTGGCCCACATCCGGGGAATATTTGAGGCAGGGTATAGTGTCCTGGCTTTCTCATCTCATCCCCTCTCTGAAGGGCATTCTGGCTCCTGAACACCCTGAGGGTTGGGAATGTATCATAGGGGTAGCATCGCAGCCTGACTTCTCCCTCTGCTCAATCCTGCTTCCACCCTCCCTATTTTTGCAGCTGTTGATCCCATGGGCACTCCTCAATAAGCATCCACAAGTTCATCTTTGATTTAGAGTCCCTTCCTGGTATACCTGACCTGCAACTGAAGACAATGGGAAATGCAAATCAGATCGTGTTATTTTCTTCCTGGGATGCTGTCAAAACTCTTTTTAATGTTTATTTACTTATTTGGAGAGAGGGGGAGGGCACCATTGGGGGAGGGACAGAGAGGGAAGGAGAGAGAGAATTCCAAATAGGCTCCTTGCTGCCAGAGCAGAGTCCAATGTGTGGCTCCATCTCATAAACCATGAGATCATGACCTGAGCCAAAATCAAGAGTTGAACGGTTAACCAATTGAGCCACTCAGGTACCCCTGAAGTCCAAACTCCTTAGCAAGGTTTAGAGGTCCTTCATGAACTGGGCCTTATGAGGCGTTCACCTTTTGAACTCCCATTTCCCATTGCTGCCAGACTGATACTGCACCCTACTTTGTGGTTCCTTGACTGTCCCAAGCATTCTCATGCTGATGCTTTATAAATTATGTGTGTGTATAATATATATTATTATTAATATAATATTAATATAATAATTATATAATATAAATTAAATTACATAATATAAATTAATATATTAATTATATATTATATATATATATATATATATATATATATATATATATATATATATAAAGAGTTAAGCCTCTGATCTAGTGTCTACTCTGAACACTGACTACTTGGATTCTTACATCTTCCCTGAGTGGTAAAATATCAGAATTTGAAAGCAGATGAAGAAATTGGACTTGCTCAAGGTCACAGAGTAAGCCAAGGGTCCAAAACCCAGTTTCATCGCCTCCTAGTCCAGACTCTTCCTTTTTCCTTTGGATCTTATCTTCAGACTTGCTTCTGCATTTTAAGCATTAAAGGGCCATGGAGGAGCTTACATGTTGCTTCCTCATGTGGCTTTTGCTGATTCTGCAGTTAACTCAGGTGGCCCTTTTATGTGTTCCTGTGGCACCCTACACTTCCCCTTAATAGCACTTACATCATTTTAAGGATCTGCTGGATGGCTGTTTTCCTTAATAGACCTTAAGTTCCCTGAGTTCAGGGATTGGGTCTGTCCTGTTCACTATCCCATGTACCTAGTAAGTTTCTAGCATATAGGAAGTGGTCAGAAATATCTATGAGAATACAAGTAGCCAATACATATTTGACTGTCAAACTGAAGAGTGTATACTGTATCGTAATTCTTCTTGGGTCCCTCTAGTTGAGCTCAT
Organism: Panthera uncia; assembly: GCF_023721935.1. Lineage (NCBI taxonomy): Eukaryota > Metazoa > Chordata > Mammalia > Carnivora > Felidae > Panthera > Panthera uncia. The sequence goes on along the minus strand of NC_064808.1, from coordinate 23,398,759 downwards.
CAGGAAGGCCACATGGGGCTGAACGTTTATATCCTCAGACTCCAACAGTCTTCTTTCCTTCCCCTTGGGACATGAAGATTCCATTTTCTCAGGTACATTCTCAGTTTGATCCCTGAACTATTTCCTATGTAACCCCCCATGACCATTATTATCAGAGCCAATAACTGAAGGAAAGGAAGTTGGTCATCAAATGGCTTTACAGTTTCCTTTCAATCTTGAGATTCTGTGATTCTTATCATTTATTCATTCTCAACAAATATTTATTGAGAATCTACCATGTTCCAGACATCATACTAGGTGCTAGAGGTACACTGGTTAAAAAACAAACACACAAACAAACCTCATGGAGTTTGTTTTAATGGGGGGTGGGTGGGAATATGACAATATACATTCACATAAATCAGATAGTGGTGTGTGCTATTGAGGTAAAGTGTGGCAAGGGATGAGGGTTCTAGGAGAATGTGGTGTTTTATTTTATAACACTGGGTGTCTGTAAGTGCTTGATGGATATCTCAAGTGATCCAGATCTGCCTGAGACACATCCCACACCAGGGAAGGATGAAAATCCTACCCATCACATCTTCCCTGCACCCCCTCCATAGCCTTTGCTGTTTGCTCAAAAGGCATTTAATCCACTTGGGGTTGATCTGGTTTTGCTGGAGCTGAGGCTCCAGAGCTGGAAATAACTTAGGATGAAGCATTAATTTCTAGGGAAAACACCTCCAAAGGCTAATTTGGTGTCAAAGTGATTTATATGTTTCACTGATAGGTAAAAGTTCAGGAGTCCCAGGGACTTCACTCACCTTAATGCCATTAGAGCTATAAATACCCTTTAAAGACATAGACTGTTGGTATTGAAATATCAGCCAAATGATCTATACAGGCTGTGGAAATTTACCACTTCCCTTGAGAAGTGACTCTGCACATAGCCTTCTGAGCCTGTGGAGGCCTCTGAGGCTGCTCCTCTTATTCAAACTGTACATTACCTACCAGGATCCTTCATAGTACCCTTGGCCATCTTGAAAGGAGGACAGACCCTACTAAACCATTATTTAGGAGGACAAGGAGGGCTATGCCTAGGGTACCTTCATTAATTTTCATTATTTGCTCCTGAATTTATTTTTTCCTATGAAAAAGCCATTAATGTGGTGTCAAGATCCATTTGTTCTAGGCATTTTCCTTATTGTGTTAATTTTGCATATCATTAGGATCAATTTTTCTAGTAGGTTCCCCCTTTCAAGGAGAAACTCACAAAAGCAACCATGCTGGCCAGCATAACATGACACCCCAGCTCCTGGGCTTATTATGTCTTTATATGTTCTGTGCTGCACTTTGGAGATTCACAAATCTGAGGTGATGGAAAATAATCCAGGAACATGTGTTCTTTAAGGGTCATGCAGCGTCTCTAGACCTGTGCTCAGGGTTTGAAGTGAAGCATTTAAAGTGATACACACATCTGTAACTGCAGTGTAACCTATGCTCTGCCCATTTTGGGGTTTAGGCATGCCTACAAATCAGGGATCTGGGATGGACAAGGTGAAGGCAAGAGGGTGGAACATGAGGACAGCTAATGGGGGTCTATTTGTATGAGGAACATCTGCAGTGAGAACTTAAGAGGAGAAATACCTGTGCATTTATACAGTCTTGGTTATTGGTGTTATGTATGTATGCGGGAGTATGTGGTTATGAGTAGAATGTGGTGCCGGTCCCTCAGATCTGTGCCCGGATCAGTCTTAAGGGACCTGTTGCTGAGCTGGGGGGAGAGAGGAAAAGCTGCAAGCTATTTCATTAATACTCTCTATACTTTATGTTGCACTCAATGGGAGGGTTCTGGCAGGACTGATTATCCTGCCCTATTATTCCACACACGACTTCTCAGTTTTGGCTGTTCCAGAGTGTGAGTGACGATGTCAGCTGAGTGACTAGTAACTAGATGTCAGAGGTGGGGTAGCAGTGTGCCCAGAAAAAGCTGCATGGTGCTGGCTGGATTTGCATGTGTACTTATAAATGGACCCCTGGAGATACTCATGGGGCTTAGGGGTCTTTGTCAGAGGCCAAAGTCCTGCATTATTAGATGAGGACAAGGACGGAAAAATATTATTATTACTGTTAACGTAATGTCACTTGGATTCACAGGCTGTGGAAGTGTGTGTGTGTGTGTGTGTGTGTGTGTGTGTGTGTTACATTATGCCAACTCAAGCATACTCAATTAGGACTCCGTATATCCTTGGAGAGTGGAGGCTCTTTCTCTGCCTCTCTGGCGCTTATTTGAAATATAGCTGGGCCAGCACGTCTGGGTGACTTCCCAGCTGGTTTCCCAGGGGGAAGAAAACAGCTCAGAGCACTTGTTAGTCCAAAGGTTTGAATGCACCAGAGGCAAGATAATTAAGGATCTCCAGGAGAGCACAGAGAAGAGTAATTGAGAGAAGCCAAGTGAAAAATAATGGGGGAAGAAAGGGAGATGAAGGGCCATAACTCACAGGGAGTTGGCTGGTCCTTGTTTGGATGATAGAAGGGCTGATTTGAAAGCTAGAAAGGATGGGATGAGTTGTAGGCAAAGGAAGTTTCATTTGAAAATTTTTCAGGATGTCTAAACTGAATGATCCAATAAACTGGGGCACAGAAGGTGAGTCATGTAACTCCTTAGGAATGAAAATTCTCCCAGTGGGTGAGCAGAGAACAGTAGGCTGAGGGTCTGGTTAGGAAAACACCTTTCTGGTCCCTGATACTTCTCATCCTGAACAGAACAAGGCTGGCTTTGGAAAGAAGAATGAAAGTACCATGAAGACAAGACTTGGGTCCTGCTGTGCCAGTGCCATCCAGAAATGTGAGCAGTTAAAGAATGAGGTGGTATGGAGCTGGGAGATTGATATTCTTTGGCCAGGCAACATGGCTGGGGACAGGCAGTCCACAGGAGGTCTCTTTGCTAGGTACTTGGCTTCTGTTCTGCTTGTCAAGGGTGGCTTGTAGCTCTGAGTAGTCCAGGAGATTTCTCCTGTTTGTTCCTTCAGATTGAAGGCATAGACAGAAAGGAAATGCAATTTTCTAGAAGCTCCAAACTGCTGCTGGATATGTGAGTGTTCTATATTAGGACAATATCTTTCTGATGTTGAATTGTTGGCATTGAGACTTCCCCATTCAGTCCAAGGTGGTCCTGTGTTAGATAATAAAAATGAATTTAAGGGAAACCACATGATGACTCCTAGTCATTAAAATAGCTGTCATGTACTACCTCAGCACTGTCCGGACACCAATGAATATGATACCTCACTGTTATCTTTCCTTTGGCATTATGCCATGGGCATTTGTGGCCAGGCTTCTTGGTTTGTCTGAGACTGAGGGGTTTCCCAGGTTGTGGGACATTCAGTGCTAAAGCCAAGAGAGACCCTGGCAAATTGGGACCATTGATCACAGTTGTGTGGGAGAGCCTGATTAGCTACACCCTGTGCTCAGCTTTATTTCATGTGTCTCCTCTACCACCTCTGACCCAGACTCTATTTGCTTTGGTTTCCATTTTATCAATAAGAGTAACCAGGCAAAAAGAGGGTAGCTGACTTGTCCAGCAAAACATTAATGTCCGTTATCTTTGGGTAATGAAATTTCAAGTGAACTTTACTGTTTTCCTCTGTTCTACATATTGTTTGAATTTATGAAATGAGAACGCATTATGTAATAATAATAATAAACCCAATAAGCCTGTTTTCCTTGTGGAAAAGTAAGTAATTTACCAAAGTCATGTGTTTAATGAGCTGACTCTGGAACCTTGCTCTGATGGATTCCTAAGCCCAGGCTCTTTACGACCATGCAGGCAGGATTGGCTTAGAGGAGAGCCTCCCTTATTATAAAGTCCTTCTAGTTCTTTGGAAAGTTTCCATTCTCACGCCCGACTGACTTAGAACCATCCTATGCTAAATTCTCTATAATGAAGAATGTTATAATGAGTTTTCATTGTTTAACAGCTGCTCAGCTGGGCTGAGCATTCTCTTTTGTGGTGAGCAAATTTCTTTTCAACTACATGATGCCAGATATGAAAATCTTATTCTTAACATATTTAATTAGCACCCTGGGGCAAATACTGATAAAGTTCTTCTATTTCTCATGAATATGGGAGAGTAAATTGGGAGCCCAGTGGAGGGCTCCTAAATTTCTGTATTTTATCACCAAGGCTGTCCATCCCCTGCCGTCTGGAGCATCTGTCCACTTCCCGTTGCTGCCTCAGAAAGGAAGTATGATAAGGGGGGTTGGCCAGCTGACCCCACTGGTGGAGGAGGCTTTGAGCCCAGCGCAGTTCTCAAAATTATTTAGAAAACTACACTCTTTCGTACAGTTTTGTCCAGTCTGCCTTGAATGTTCCAAATTAATGGGACTCATGCTCATTCTAAAACAAATTTCTTTGCTCTTTCTCTGAGACATGTAAGAGGACTAGAGATTTCCTGGCAGTGTTTCTTCCATTTTGTCTTGTACTCATTCATAATTTCGTGGGAGACACTTCAAGACTCACAAGCCTGTGATCCAGGCTTCAGATTCAGACTGCCTGCATTCGGATGACAGAGCTGGCCCCCTTTAGCTGTATGATGCGGGGTAATTCATGTCACACCGCCAAGTGTGAATGATCTTATCTATACAATGGGATAGCAATCATACCTACCTCACTGCATTCTTGTGAATATGAAGTAATGCATATATAACATCTACTGCAGTGTAAATGCTCAACACCTATCTCAGTCACGATTTAACCAGGACAGGCAGAGGTCATGGGCAGGTTTGATCGCACAGGCATGGGCCAAGGGTATGATGCATGGTTGTCAGAAAGACAGAATCATAAACAGGCTGGAACTTCATGGTGTGGTCTGATGCTATTGTCTTATAGGCAGGATTTCTTCTCTCTCTAGGGCAAGTCTGGGTCCTGCTTTTCATCCTTCCAACAGAGATAGCCAGGCTCACTCAGGATAATCTCCCTTACTTAGAGTCAAATGATCAGCAAGGTTTTTTTTTAAATTTTTTAATGTTTATTTATTTTTTGAGAGAGAGAGAGAGAGAGAATGAGAGAGAATGAGTGAGCAGGGAGAGGCAGAGAGAGGGAGACACAGAATCCGAAGTAGGCTCCAGGATCTGAGCTGTCAGCACAGAGCCTGATGCGGGGCTCAGACTCACAAACTATGAGATATAAGCCAAGCTGAAGTTGGACGCTTAACCGACTGAGCCACCCAGGTACCCCAAGGAAGTATTGATTGAGTAACTGAGGATTGTAGCCTGGTAAAGGAGACACGTATAAAGCTATCACCAACTGTTAGTTGTTGTTATCTGTATTAGTTTCCTGTGGCTGCTGTGACAAATTGCCCCAAGCTTGCTGGCTTAAAACAACAGAAATATATTCTTCCACTGTTCTGGAGGCCAGAAATCTGAAATCAGTATCCCTGGGCTGCAATTAAGGTGTCAGAAGGACCATGCTCCCTCTAGAGGCTCCTTGCTTCTTCCAGCTTTCAGTGACCATTGGCATTCCTTGGCTTGTGAGCATATCAGTCCAATCTCTGGCTCCATGGTCACATTTGTTTTTTTCTCCTCGGGGGGCATCAAATCTTCCTTTACTTTTCTCTTATAAGAACACCTGTGATTACATTTAGGGCCCACCCAAATAGTGTAGGATAATCTCCCCATCCTAAGATACTTTAGTTATATCTGCAAAGACACTGTATTTTGATATATGCTAATATCTATAGATTCCAAGGATTAGGACTCGATATCTTTGTGGACTATTATCCAGTGTGCTACACCACCCCCTTGTATGTTTAGAGGCTTGCTTTGTGCCAGGGGCTTTGCCAAACTGTGGGGAATAGTTATAATGTTAACTATAATGTTAACTATAATAGTTAACTAAAATGGAATAGTTATAATGTGTATTAGAGAAACAGAACCATAAATATATAAAATAATAAATCAGCTCATGTGATTATGGAATCTGAAAAATCCTACAACCTGGCATCTGCAAGCTGGAAACCCAGGAGAGCCAGTGTTGTAGCCCCAGTTCAAATGCAAAGGCCCAAGGACTAGGGAAACTGATGGTGTTAGTCCTGGTCTAAGTCTGAGGGAAGGAGAAGACCAGTCAGTGTCCCTTCTTCCACATTTTTGTTCTATTCATGTTCCCAACAGATTGAATAATGCTCACCCACATTGAGAAGGGCAATTTACTTTTCTGAGTCCGCCAATTCAAATCCTAATCTTATTCATATACACCCCTTACAGACATTCTTGGCAATAATATTTAGCCAAATATCAGGGTGGTCTGTGGTCTAGTCAAGTTGACACACAAAATTAACCATCACATCATCCTGCTTTAAGGAGCTGACTGGTAATAAATGGAGAGTCTTCAGACACATGAGTACCCATAATACAAAGAGGAGAGTCAAAGTGCCTCAGGATAGTTACCCCAAAATGTGTTGCAGGATTTTAGAGGAAGGTGGAGATCACTCTTGATTGTGAAGATCTGGAAAGGCTTCATGGGGGAGGGAGCATTTGAATGAGGCCTGAAAGGATAAGATTGTCAAGGCAGTCAAACTCAAACTTGAGCATGAATGAGAATTACTAAAACACAGATTCCTGAGCCTCCCCTCCCCTCCAGAGTTTCATATTCAGTAGCTCTGGAGTAGGGCCTGAGAATGTGCATTTTTAGCAAGCTTCCAGGTGATGCTAATGAGGCTGGTCCGGGGGCCATGCTTTGAGGACCACTATTCTAGACACGGAAGGACGATGGTGGAAGGAGAGAGTCCTCCTCCCTCCCTCAAATTACTTTAGGTCACAATTTATCTAAATTAGATGTCATTTTCTGAGAGGTACTCCTTCTTTAAGAGGATATTTTTCATTTTTGCCCTGCTGTTTTTCTTTCATGTTACTTTACCATCACCATCACGGGGTGGGGGTTGTCTATCTCTCTTGCTAGAATGTAAGTTCCATTAGGGTAGAAACTCTGTGTCTTCTGTTCATGGCACTTAGAACAGTGTTTAGCATATAATAGGTGCTCAATAAATAAATATTTGTTCAGCGAAAGAATGAATGATCTCCCAGGTTCCACAGAGTTGATAGTTCTTCAACTACCCTGACTTTGTCACTGCAACCCTAAACCAGTTACTTCTTCCTGAGCACAATTATTTAAATAGAATTAAATTGGTCAGGTTAGCTATTTGAGAGGAGTTTCATTTTTTCAACAAGATGTTCTGGTTGACACAGCCTGTGCAGAACTGAAGATAATTTGGAATTTCCTTAAGCAGTGGAGAAATGCCCATAAAGTAATTAGGATGGTTTAAATTCATTTAATTCTTAATATTTCCATTTTTGAATAAATATTTCATGCATTGCTCTTCTGGGAGGCAAAGAGCCAGGAAATTTCAGCAATAATATGTGTATAAAATTTCTTTTTTCCCTGCAGTGGCACATTTTGAAAGATATCTCAACAGGTTATGACAAGTAGAACAGGAAAATATTATTTTAATTTCCCTGGGTCAATTATTAGAATTACTGAAAAATATACTTAAATTGCACTTTATCAGTATGATCCCCTCTGAGGAGGAGGATAGGTAGCAAAGAACTGTACTGGTTTATCATAATTAAGTTTGTGCCCAAAATGCCAAAACAAATCAAATGCATTGGATACATCTGTCTTGTGGCTACCAGATACAACCCTGGAAAGGCAGGAGGTCAAAGCTGTGTAAATGTGACTTGCTACTATAAAGAAGGTTGTAAAATCTAAAGAAAATTGTCAGTAAAGTGCATTTTATGAGCTATGTTCCTAAGATTTCCCTTCAGAAACAGATGTCATATAATAAACAGTAATGGAAACTTTGTGTGGAAGGACATTTTGAATAATCAGGAATTTGTTTTAGTCATTGGGTCTGATGACACAGTGAGTGATGGACCCATCCTGGTTTGTTTGGGACTTTACCAGTTTTAGCACTGATAGTCTAAAATCCCTGAAAACTCCTCTGGGCTAGGCAAACCTGGACAACTGGTCACCTGAAGAACAGGCTGGCTCCCTTATTTGGTAATGACACCCAATTACTAGGGGCAGTAAACAGGTTGAATGGCTCTTTCCCCAAATTGATAAAGAAGTGATTCTTGCATGGGGTGGGTCAATCTCTAATGGGCTTTAGAGGCCAATTGACTGCAATCGTCTTATTACAAAACAAATAAACCCTGACTTAAAAGAAGCTAAGTGACTAATTACACTTACATAAAATAGTATTTACTCCTGTGATTTCGTATTCTATTTTAAATTTAAAACAAAGATTGGTGGGGGCACCTGGGTGGTTCAGTCGGTTAAGCAGCCGACTTCAGCTCCGGTCATGATCTCACGGTCCGTGGGTTCGAGCCCCTCGTGGGGCTCTGTGCTGACAGCTCAGAGCCTGGAGCCTGTTTCAGATTCTGTGTCTCCCTCTTTCTCTAACCCTCCCCTGTTCATGCTCTCTCTCTCTCTCTCTCTCTGTCTCAAAAATAAATAAATGTTAAAAAAAATAAAAAATAAAACAAAGATTGGTGAATGTGTTTTTAATCCTCCCAGTTCACAATCTTTGTTTTTTTTAAGATCATCAATATTTGAAAAATAATTCACCCCTGCCAAAGATGTATATAATTAATTGGTGTGAAAATCTCCTAACCTTGTACCAAGATCTTTTTCCTTTTGTTGGTAAAAGGACTATTTTAAGTCTGTGTGTGTGTGTGTGTGTGTGTGTGTGTGTGTGTGTGTGTGTGTGAATGAGAGAAAAATGCTACATGATAGGATTTTTTTTCCAGATTTTATTATTTATTAGCTCTGGTAGTGATCCTCATTTGAAGCAAAGGTTAAACACTTTGTGTTCTGGAGGACATTTAAGCTGTGGCTCCCTTGTCTGTTCTCCCCATGGGTATGGATGATGTGTGGGCAGCGAGGAACCTCAGACTTGGTCTCACATCCACAGTCACAGGGCAGTAGAGCTGAGAGGTTTTCCATGGGGGAAGTGGAGGCAGCCAGCCCCGATGGAGGAGTGACGTTTACTTCCTCTTCTTCCTACCATCCTACCTAATGGCAAATAAGCATTAGATCTTGTGTCTGCTTCAGTAAGGATGAACTGATTCCTTGGACAGTCAAGTGTGTATGTACGAAGGGAATGTAAGCTGCCTACCTGATATTAATCTTCCCTTTTTTGCTTACAGATTCCTAATTTAGGTTGAAGCAGAAATATGAGTAGTTCAAAACACTCCATTTCAAAGCTTCTCTTACACATTGGGTGGCCATGCAGTACAGTTCTGACCAATGAGGTACAAGAAACAGAGTCCTTTGCTTTCCCATTACTCCTTCTTCCCACTGAAAAGAGGTTGTAATGCCTGGAGATGCAGCAGCTGTATTGTGACCACGAGATAACACACATGATGAAAAGGCCAAGGAAATGTCACAGCATCAGCCTTGGCATTGTTAAGCTGGTGAACGAATGCGTACTTCCAGAATTTTTGTTAAATGAGATGACTAGGTTAAGCTTGTATGTAGCTCCAGTGGCAGGTTTTTCTGTTTCTTGCAAACAATTGCTTCCTAACTGGTCCAGGATAGCATGAAATGGTGGGGAGAATACTATAGTAGGAAGCCAGAAAAGTGTGTTCCAGGCTGCTTTTTCTGCTTCTTTTTTCCCCTTGGAAACTTCTGTTAAGATATCCCCATTAAATCAAGTCCTCAGTCCCCTCTTCTTGTGGTGTGGCACACAGTAGGACCTCTGTAAATTTGGCTCAATTTGCACATAGCATAAAGAGTACCTTACTGTTCTAATGCAGATGGAGGAGGTAGATGATTTTTGAGGTCTGCTTTAGGTTGAAGAGGTGTAATCCAATTCCAAATCATTTCTGAAGAGAATTAACTATTTCAAAGAAAATTGGAGTGTGTCTGTGTGTTGTACATGCGTGCATGTGTGATGTTTAGAGTTAAAAATTTAAATACTTTGAAAAATGCAGGGGCACCTGGGTGGCTCAGTCAGTTGAGTGCCCAACTATTGATTTTGGCTCAGGTCATGATCCCAGGATAGTGGGATTGAGCCCTGCTTCAGGCTATGTGCTGAGTATGGAGCCTGTGTGAGATTCTCTCTCTCTCTGCTCCTCTCCTCGTGCTCTCTTGCTCTCTAAAAAAATGCGTGCCAAAAATTATTTTAAGAATGCATATATATGTGTATATAAGCATATATTTAGGCCTATGACAGGTAATAGCAATAGTGAAGGTATTTTGATTAAATGTTTTTTTTAACATTTATTTATTTTTGAGAGACAGAGTGTGGCAGGCGAGGGGCAGAGAGAGAGGGAGACACAGAATCTGAAGCAAGCTCCAGGCTCTGAGCTGTCAGCGCAGAGCCTGATGCGAGGCTCAAACCCACGAACTGTGAGATCATGACCTGAGCCAAAGTCGGAAGCTTAACAGACTGAGCCACCCAGGAGCCCTGGCATTTTTAGTTTAGAACACAGCTGATTTTCCTGCTGCTTATTATTGTGTTTCTCTGGCGAAGACCCTTGTCTTCTCTGACTGAATTGGGCTCAGCTACAGCAGTGCTGTAATGTATTTTGCCTTTGTACCCCAGACTTATGTTAAAATTGATTAATGTTGAAGAATTGCCTGAGCTTCATGGAGATCTAGGATTATTGCAACCTAAGGTAGGAAGGGCTATGCTGTGTGACCAAGACAGAGGAGTCTATAACAGAATCTGTTCAGTATTTCTATCTGGTAAACCGCACTTGTGAATGGACCCTGTTTCCTCAATCCACAGGCCTTGGGGCACCATGGAGCTGAAATGCATTGAATCCAAATGCTTGGGCTTTGTGTGTGATGTCACAGCCATTGCCTAGACAGAGACGCAAGTGGGGCTTTGTGACTTCTTAGAGGTCGTAAACCATCCACACCTGGGATGACCTTGATATCTTCCAGGACTCCAGACCTCTGTTCAGTATAATTGACTGCAACCAGTGGGAACTCTCAAGAGGGACAGTCTTTTCCTCTGTATTGATGGACCACTAAAGAAAGCAAGCTGCCAATCAAGATAATTATCAGCATGCTGCCAATAACCGAGTGAAACTTTGACGATATTCATCAGTGTAGTTGTTTTGCAATAGATGAAAAATCCCCATGTTGATTGCCCTAGTTGCTCTAGCTGAGAAACAGACTGACATGGATTATTTCTGTCTGGTTATCCCTACCAACTCTGCTCATAAATTATGTTCCTTCCCCTTCCTCCTCCAGGACTACCTCATCCTCCACTTCCTGTGACTCCCATTTCATGTATTTCTCATGGGGCTTCTAGCTACCTCTTCCTTGTGCTCCCCCTCACAGACTGGCTACACAGCTTATATATCTCTGAGTTCCTCTTTGGAGTTCTGGGTGGAACTTTTCTTGCAGTCAGTATCTGACGATAAGGTAACTGGGGTGGCAACAACACTTACCTTAGGGTCATCTTTGCCCTCTTGATAAAGTAAATGAGTGTGAAGAGTCTGTACAGTATTCTCTCACATTATAATACCTCTAGTGAGGACCATTACAAGAGAACGTAGAATTCAGGTCATTAGAGCTCATCTTCTTTTTTTTTTTTCCTCCAGTGATGCATCTTTGTCTAAAGGAGTCTAAATGTCTTGTCAAGTGTACACACCTTTAAAACTAAACTGTTACTGAGGTATGATGAGTATGTTTTTCCTTTATTTTTAATATTTTCTTTGTATTTGATATCATTCCATTCAGCATATTTCAAGAATGCTGGACCTGAACCTCTGTGAATCAAGTATGTTATATTATCCTGGGAGGCAATACTAACCAGAAATGAAAAGCACAGGCTTAAAAAATTCTATATGCCCTACTTCAGTGCCTGGTACTGCCCCTTTCCAGTTGTCTGATCTAGAGTAAGATTCACAATCTGTCTGTAACATAGTTTTAGAATGGGGAAAATATGGGTGCCTGGCTGGCTCAGTAAGTAGAGCATGCAACTCTTGATCTCGGGGTTGTGAGTTCAAGCCCCACATTAGGTGTAGAGATTACTTAAAAAAGTAAAATCTTAAAAAAAATGGGGAAAATAGTTTCTATTTCCTGGGATAGTTGTTATGAGTTAAAAGGAGATAATGTAGGAATGACAGTTAACATAGGCTTTGACATAGAGTAAGAACGTTATAAACGATGGGTATGTTGTGTGTGTGTGTTGGGGGGCTCCTTGAGACTGTAGAATCTGGAAATAAATTGGGGTCTAGGTTACATACTCATACATCTATGTAGCCTCATTAACCTTATACAATTATATTTATTTTTAGTTATCTATAAGCATGTTTATATATGTGTTTATTTTTATAAAAGTGTGAATATGAGTATAAGAACATTATTTGGCAGCTGGTAAGAAGTTGCTTTGCAGCATAAATTTCCAAATTTTCTTTAAATTGTTCTATATGTACTGAATCATTTTTATTTTCTCTAGTCCATCTTTTCTAACAAACGAATTTCATTTTTTTCAAAGTATAAATGTGCTCTGTGCCAAAACCTTCATTAACTCCATAGACCCTGCAGAGTAAGCCCTGTCTCCACAGCATGGCATGCTTCCCAGTTTGGCCCCATCTCATGATTTGAGTCTCCTCACCTTCCTTATAGCCCTCTGAATAGTTTCATGCCCCAATTTATCCTTGTTTAGTCCTCGAGCCCATCTTACTATTTATTATCTCCATGCCTTGACAGGAACCATTTCATTCATCCTCCTTCTCTTTTCATCCGGGATTTGGGAAACCTTGATCCCTCTTGAGATGCAGCTAAAATGTCATTCCTTTTCCCCAAAGTCACCCCCTAGGAGCTCTTATTTCTGTACCTTTATTATAGTATCTATTTCGTTGGATTGTAATGATTTGTCACAGGAATTTCTCCTCCACTAGATTGAACTCTAACTCCAGGGCCTAATGCAGAGCTGGGAACATGTAAGGATTCTGGGACATACTCTTGCTGAATGTTGGAATGAGTGTGTGTTAAGTGTAAAACACTGAACGTGATGTTTACATTAAAATAAAAACCAGCAACATGTTTTTTTGGTTTTTAACAGATAATCAAGATATAATTCACTTTTACCGTATTATTACATAAATATTTTAACATTTACTTTAAAAAGTATCTTGTAGACCTTAACAGTACTGTCAGTAGAACTTTATGTGAGATGGAGACATCTGTGCTGTCTGATAGGGTCTCCCTCCAGTAGTCACCCGTGGCTGTTGAGGACTTGGAGTGGCCAGTGACCGAGGAGGTAAATTTTTAATCTTATTTAGTTTTAATTAACTTAGATGTAAGTGAAAATAATCATATGTGGTTAATGCCTGTCCTATGGGATAGTAAAGGTTTACAGGACTTAGTGAAAAATTCTCAGGGTTCATGTGTAGGTTCAAGGGTTATTTTAAGGAGCCATAAATTCAGGAAGCAAATTGATATCAACTTGAGGTACCTGGAAGACAAAACATAATCCATCTGAGTTTACTAATTAATCACTTTATTTATGTGAAATGTTAACTCACTTTTAGAAATTAATCTATTATGCTTAGCTTCATTAAATATTATATAATAGAGAACAAATTAGGCAAGCAATATTTGCTTTCATTCCAATAAAATTAACTTCCTTTTCTCCCTCAGTATTTGTTAAAAAATGTTTTGGCTTCCTTTTTAAAAAAAATGTTTATTTATATTTCAGAGAGAGAGAGAGTAAGAGAGCATGAATGGGGGAGGGGCAGAGAGTGAGGGAGAGAGAGAATTCCATGTAGGCTATGCACTGTCAGCGCTGAGCCCCACGCAGGGCTCAATCCTGTGAACCATGAGGTCATGACCTGAGCCAAAATCAAGTCAGACACTTAATCGACTAAGCCACCCATTTGCTCCCAAAATGTTTGGCTTCGAAGCACATGCTCATAGGTCATTACTTTTAGTTCTACAGAGAGCGACAGAAGACAGGTAAATTCCAGTAGCTGAAGGGTACTATCCAATAGTATAGAACTTCAAGGTACAATTTAGTAAAGCTTAGACTCAGTGTAATCATTTATTCCTTCGGCATACCATTTGAGCCTGTGAAGCAATAATTTCCTAAATTGCACCCTTGTGGCCTAAATGTTCATTCAGCTTCCAGAGACTTGTAGTCAAGGAGTAAGTTTTATAGTATGAAATCTGGGTCTGCTAATTTTATTTCCTTTAAATCTCTAGATTAAGAAATCACAGCTTTCAAAATCAAACCACAAATTAATAGATGGAGGAGGAGTCAACTGTGAATCAAAGGACTGAATTGCATACTTGTGAAATTTTTTTCAGATGCTAAGAATCCTTTGACTCAGTTTCTAGGAACCTTGAAGCAAAGTTTTGTGATTAATTTTGGTATTAACTATCTCAGGAGGCTAGTTTTATCTACTTCTTTATTCATTTTAATTTCATTGGTCTACTTTAACTTTTATTGACCTGTTTTATAATGTGCTTGGTTTTGTAAGCTATATCTGGTAGTTGCAAATTTCCCCTCTCTACACACTCAGATGTGCAGAGCAAATGCATTTCTTTTCTGACTTTACTGACTAATAATATCCCAGATGAGCCCCACATTTTGGGCAAGATAAAGGCAATTTATTTAGTCCAATTCAGAAAATATAACAGTCTCCTTAAATAAAAATAGATTCTGAGGTCTTCATTTTTTTTTTTTTTTTTTAGATTTTCATACCTTCTCTATTTTGCTTTTTTCCCCAGAAGCTACCAGGTGTGTAAGCGAGTGTAGCTTACATGGCCTCAAGGGGAGGTAACACTTGTTAAGTCTGGGGTCAAGTTATCTGTACCCCTTCCATAGGATGATAGCTGTGGAGTGGCAGCAGTTTCTGGACCAGAGAGAATCTGTCAAAGTCCTGAGTATGTTCTCCTTCCTTGTTCTCTTCTCAGCGTGAAGCAGTGGCTGGGGCAAATGGGTTGGCTTTGCAGACTTGCACTCTTCTGTGCTTGCTGTCTCAAGTCTGGACACGGATCTCAGTAGAGAGCTACCAGGCCCATCTGGCTTTCACAGCAAGATGCATTCTGTGATCTATGTACACCACTACCCAAAGTGATATTTCAAAATAGCATCTTTACTCTTTCACTGTATTTCTCAAACAGTACATCTTGAATTGGTAGGTGGAGTTTAGAAGAGGGATTGCCACTCAGATATTCCCAATGCACTAGTGTCTTTGTCAAGAACAGGAAGAACTAAAAAACTGGAATTTTGTATTTGTGGAAAGACTTCTAGGGAGGCAGAAAGATGAATTCTGCCTCAGTTCCTTCCTTCCTTCCTTCCTTCCTTCCTTCCTTCCTTCCTTCCTTCCTTTCCTTCTCTCCTCTTATTTTTTTTTTTAGTTTTGGTTAAGGCCCAGTTTGGACTGTTTCCTGGGCTTTGGCCCGTGGAAGGACTGTATTCCCCTGTTGTGTTTCTCAGCCAGATCTCAGGGCCACTAGGAAGTGTCTCTGGCTTTGAGACAGTAAGCATTGACCCTTGTCAGGGGTCAGGACAGGACTGATCTGGAAATATGGGATTTGTCTGCATTCTTTTGCTGATGTCTCTGACTCTCTCTCTCTCCACCACCACATACAGATTTTGCTTGTGAATTTTAGAGTCAGACAGCAGCTTTACCAAGATAAATGAACTTTGTTAATGAGCAAAATAAAATGAAGCCCTCACTGTGTTGGTATCAGTCTCAGCTTGGGTGGAAGAGAAGGAAGCTTGACAAATTATTACAGATCCAAAGCCCAACAAGAGAAAAAGATCATTAAAGAAAGCTTTTATCCGAGATGGTTTATTCCCGGGAATTAGATGGCATTAAAACAGAACAGGCAGCCTCAGTAATGCCCAAATTTGTGAATGCTACTAAAGCATATACTTTACATGTTATTCTCACTAGAACTATTTCTGACGTTGAATGAAATCATGTTGTATATAAGAATCACATCAGCATGTATGACTCAAACTTAAACCTCTACAACACCACAGTTTACCACATATTATTTGTTTGTGAATACAGTAGTTGAATTAATGATTGTGCAATCCATGAATGCCAGAATTTGATGCATTTAAAGGACTCTGCATTATACTCTTTTTTTTGTTTTTTTTTTTTTTTGTTTTTTAGTATTAGTTTTAGGTGTACAACATAGTGATCCAACATTCATATGCATTACGAAATGATCACCGTGGTAAGCCTAGTTACCATCTGTCATCACACAAAGTTATTACAGTATTCTTGACTATATCCCCTTCTGCTGTACTTTATATCTCCACGACTTATTTATTTTATAACTGAAATTTGTACCTCTTCATCCTTTTCAGCTGTTTTGCCCATCCCCTCACCCCATCCCCTGTGACAGCACCCAGTTCCCCATATTTAAGTCTTTTTCCTATATTCTGCAGTGTTTGAGGAACCATAGGTGTTTTTAGAGAAACTCTGTTATTACAGGGTTTGTTTCGCTAAGAGAGAGCAAACCCAGTTTAGGATATCTTTGTTTGTTTTGCAGTTGATGAAGAAAGTGGTAGTGGGAAATGTCCTGTCAGATTGGTGCTGGTCTGGTACATCCTCCCAGCTAGCTATGCTGAGCAATAATGTGCAGAGTGCAGAAAGAAAGTTATCTTGAGGTGCAATGTATGGTTATTTTAGAATAATACAGTTATCTGCTTTTAGTCTCAGGCAAATCAAACACTAGAGCTAAAACTGTATCATGATTTTCTGAACAGCCATATGTAATGCCAAGAGTCACTCTAGCTTAAAAATCTGCAACATGACACAATGGGAGAGATGAAGAATTATCCGTTTCAAATCTGTTTCCCCTCTGTCATTCCATCAAAGATCTAGATGATAATTAGTAACCATAAATTTACCTCAGAGAGTATTTATTGAATGCTCAGGACTGAGAAGGATCCAAAAGCTTTCAACAAGGTCTTCACCTCATGGAATATAATTGATAGGAAAGGACATCCTCACAAGAACAATCAAGGAATGATATAAGAGCTTAAAATCAAATGTCCAAGAAATTGGTAGAAACAATTTCTTTCAGAGTTCAGTGTGAATGGAGGTTGCTGTGGGTTTAGGAAGTTTAAAGAAACTGGGTTGTAAAGAGTGAATAAGAGAGTAGAGGCCAGGTTGTGAGGACTAAATTCAGAGGGAGGTGAGACATAAGAGGTAGATGGCAGATATGAGACCACAGGGGGCTACTAAGTCAGGCTGGTGAAGAGAGTCTATGAGGTGGAGCTCTGATTTTGAGGCCAGACTGGGCCAGAGAGTGATGGTCAATTCTAAGAAGGTTGTAGAAAGGGAACTGAGGGGCGTGGCTTCCTTTTGCAGGTAGTCATGAACCACTGGAGAAAGTCAGTAGCCATGTACGTAGCCATTGTGGTCTTGGGACATGTGTGGGCATGGGTGTGTGGGGCAATGTTGTGCAAGTCTTCAGTTAGGAGCAAAGTGTGGGGAGCTCTATTGTAGAGAACGATATTGGGTTAAATGTCAAGAAAATGCTTTTTTAGGCCTCTGAGTGGGGATTCCTGTGGCTGGCAGAAGAGAGTTAATAAAGTAGTTTACCCTCTATGGAGGATCTGCCTACAGTCAAGAGAAACCTTCACACATGACTTTGGTTCTTTGCCAAGGAACAGAATCTAAAGGCTCATTTGTATGAGGAGTGTTCTTGTGGCTACAACCTAACTAACTGTGACTAGTTCTCCTCTGGCTCTTCTTCCTGAGTTGCCATAATCTTGATGCTTTCTTTCCCTAGTCCAAGAAAGAGAAAAAAATATAGGAAAGGATAAGAATGGAGCCCTTCTTGGAACTTTAAAAAGTTGCCATACCAATATGCTTATGTACCTCTTTTATAATGTCATTTTCTGTTTTTAAACATAAAATAGCTACTTAATTCCAACTATACTCTTTGTAAGTCCCTTTAAAGATTAGAAGCTGCTTATCTACCTGTTTCTCTTTATCATCCTCATTATCTTATTAAATTCCCATCATTAGCGATTTCTGTTCTTTATTTTAGTTAGGCTTGTCTCCATACTAACTTACATGATGCCATAGCCATTCTTGTTTCCATGGACTCATTCTTGTATCCCTATCCTGGAAATAGCAAAGTTTTGGCTTGGATCCAAATTCTAGTCATTCTTTCCATCTCAATCCCCACCTGCTTCATAAATTTTTCTTTCTCAGTGTGAATCTGGAATGATCTTTATTATCTTTGGACCATTACAAGCCTTGAAAAACGTAGAGCATAGAATTAGAAAGGACCAAACCATTAGAATGTTGAGGACTCCAGAACATACTGAGTTGTAACCTTTGTAATTGTACTTCCAGTTTTATTCTAAAAGGATCAAGAGTGTCCAGGCTTTGTTTAATATATTTCCAGTGGCAGGGAAATGTCAGCTCAATCCCTTTTGTTTTTTGTTTGTTTATTCAAAAAAATATTTCATGTGTTTTTTTCTTTTTTAAAGTGTAACTAACATACAGTGTTATATTAGTTCCATGTGTACAATATAATATTCAACAATTCTATACATTACTCAGTGCTCATCAAGATAAGTGTGCTCTTGAACCCCTTTATCTAGTTCACCCCTCCTCCCACCCACCTCCCCTCTGGCAACCACCAGTTTATATTTGAAACTACCAGTTTCTGTATTTGAGTCTGTTTTTTGTTTCTTTTTTCTTAAGTTTTACATATGAATGAAATCACATGGTATTTCTCTTTCTCTGAATGATATTTACACTTAGCATTATACCCTTTACACTATCTGTTTTGTTGCAAATGGCAAGATTTCATTCTTTTAATGATCTATCTATCTATCTATCTATCTATCATCTATTATCTCACATCTTCTTTATCCATTTATCTAACAATGGACACTTAAGTAGCTTCCAGATTTTGTTTATTGTAAATAATGCTGCAGTAAACATGGGGGTACACATATCTTTTCAAATTAGTGGTTTCATTTTGGGGGGGGGCGGTAAATACCCAAAAATAGAATTGTAGAATTACTGGCTCATATTGTATTTCTATTTTTGATATTTTGAAGAACCTCCATTCTATTTTCCACAGTGGCTGCGCCAATTTGCATTCCCACCAACAGTGCATAAGGGCTCCTTTTTCTCTACATCCTCGTCAACACTTGTTACTTATTGTGGTTTTGATGTTAGCCATTCTGACATATGTAAGATGATATCTCATTGTGGTTTTTATTTGAATTTCCCTGATGATTAGTGATGTTGAACATCTTTTGTCTGTTGGTCACCTCCTGTGTCTTCATTTGGCAAAATGTCTATACATTTTTTAATCAAATTATTTGTTTTTTTTGGTGTTGAATTGTGTAAGTTCTTTACATATTTTGGATATTAACTCTTTATCAGATATATTATTTGCAGTTCTCTTCTTCCATTTAATAGGTTGCCTTTTTGTTTTTGTTGATGCTTTCCGTCATTGTGCAAAAGCTTTTAATTTTGGTGTATTTCAAGTAGTTAATTTTACTTTTGTTTCCCTAGCCTGAGGAAACATATCTAGAAAAATGTTTATATGGCCAATGTCAAAGAAGTTACTGCCTGTGTTTTCTTCTAGGAGTTTTATGGTTTCAAGCCTCATATTTACATCTTTAATCCATTTGAGTTTATTTTGTGTATGGTATAAGAAAGTGGTCCAGTTTCATTCTTTTGCATATACCTGTCCAGTTTTTCCAACACCATTTGTTGAAGAGGCTGTCTTTTCCTTGTTGTATATTCCTGTCTGCTTTGGAATAGATAATGGACCATATAAGCTTGGCTTTATTTCTGAGCTCTCTATTGTGTTCTTTTGATCTATGTGTCTATTTTTGTGCCAATACCATGCTGTTTTGTTTATTATCCCTTTGTGGTATATCTTGAAATCTGGGATTGTGATAGCTTTAGCCTTGTTCATCCTTTTCAAGATTATTTTGGCTCTTAGGTTTTTTTTTTTTTTTGGTAGTTTCATATAAATTTAAAAATTTTTCTAGTTCTAGTTCTGTTAAAAATATTGTTGGTATTTTGATAGGGCTTGCATTGAATCTATAGACTGTTTTGGATAGTATGGACATTTTAGCAATATTGATTCTTCTAGTCCATGAGCATGGAATATCTTTCCATTTATTTGTATTATCTTTAATTTCTTTCATCACTGTTTTATAGTTTTTGGAAATACAGGTCTTTTACCTCCTAGGTTAAGTGTATTCCTAGGTATTTTATTCTTTTTGGTGCACTTGTAAATGGGATTGTTTACTTAATTTATTTTTCTGCTACCTCATTATTAGTACATAGAAATGCAAGAGATTTCTGTACTAAATTTCTGTACTAAATTCTTTACTAAATTCATTTATCAGTTCTAGTAGTTTTTTTGTCTGATCTTCAGAGTTTTATATTTATGTCACGTCATCTGTACATAGTGAAAGTTTTACCTCTTCCTTACCAGTTTGGATGCCCTCTTCCTTTTTCTTGTATAATTCCTGTGGCTAGGACTTCCAGTAGTGTGGAATAAAAGTGAAGAAAATGCACATCCTTGTCTTGTTTTTGATTTTTGGGGGAAAAACTAGTTTTTCACCAGTGACTATGATGTTAATTGTGGGTTTTTCATATATGGCCTTTTATTTGTTGACGTATATTCCCTCTAAACCCACTTTGAGAGTATTTATTAGAATGAATGCTGTACTTTGTCAACAGCTTTTTCTCTATCTATTGAAATGATCATATGGTTTCTATCCTTTCTCTTGTTGATGTGATGTATCACATCAACTAATTTGCAAATATTGAGCCATCCTTGCATCCCTGGGAATAAATCCCACTTGATCGTGGTGGATGACTTTTAAAATGTATTGTTGGATTTGGTATGATAATAATTTGTTGAGGATTTTTGCATGTATGTTCATCAGAGATACTGGCCTGTACTTTTTTTTGGTGGTGTCTTTTTTTTTTTTTTTTTGACTTGGTATCAGAGTAACTCTGGCCTTATAGAATAAATTTGGAAGTTTTCCTTCCCCTTCTATTTTTGAAATAGTTTGAGAAGAACAAATATTAACTCTTCTTTAAATGTTTAATAAAATTCACCTATAAAGACCTCTGGTCCTAGACCTTTGTTTGTTAGGAGTTTTTTGATTACTGATTCAGTTTCATTGTTACAATCAGTCTGTTCAAATTTTATATTTCTTCCTGATTCAGATTTGGAAGGTTATATGCTTCTAGGAATTTCTCTATTTTTTTTCTAGGTGGCCCAATTTGTTGCCATATAATTTTTCATAGTATTCTCATATGATCCTTTATATTTCTGAGGTGTTTGTTATTTCTCCTCTTTCATTTCTGATTTTATTTATTTGAGACCTCCCTCTTGTTTTGATGAGTCTGACCAAAACTTATCAATTTTGTTTATCTTTTCATAAAACCAGGTCTTGGTTTCATCAATGTGTTCTATTGTTTTTTAAATCTCCTGGGGCGCCTGGGTGGCTCAGTTGGTTAAGCGGCCGACTTCGGCTCAGGTCATGATCTCGCGGTCCGTGAGTTCAAGCCCCGCGTGGGGCTCTGTGCTGACAGCTCAGAGCCTGGAGCCTGTTTCAGATTCTGTGTCTCCCTCTCTCTGACCCTCCCCCATTCATGCTCTGTCTCTCTCTGTCTCAAAAATAAATAAACGTTAAAAAAAATTTTTAAATCTCTATTTCATTTATTTCTCTTTTAATCTTTATTATTTCCTTCCTTCTACTGGCTTTGGGATTTGTTTGTTACTCTTTTTTAGCTTGTTAAGGTTTGAAGGCAGGTTGTTCATTTGAGATTTTTCTTGTTTCTTTAAGTAGGCCTGTGTTGCCAGTATTGGTACTTATTGCCATTTTGTTACTTGTTTTGTGGTTGTTTTTGTAATCCACTCTGTTCCTTATTTTCTTTTCTTGCTCTCCTTCCTTATATTTTGATGGCTTTCTTTATTGTTATGCTTGGATTCCTTTCTATTTATTTTTTGTGTATTTATTATAGGTTTTTGATTTGTGGCTACCAGTAGGTTCATGTATAACATTTTATGCATATGGCAGCCTATATTAAGTTGTTGTTCACTTAAGTCTGAACTCATTTTTTAAAATATTTATTTATTTTTGAGAGAGAAAGAGAGAGAGAGAGAGAGTGCCCAAATGCTGGAGGGCAGAGAAAGAGGGAGACACAGAATCTGAAGCAGGCTCTAAGCTCTGAGCTGTCAGCACAGAGTCCTATGTGAGGCCTGAACTCACAAACTGTGAGATCATGACCTGAGCCAAAGTTGGACACTTAACCGACTGAGCCACCCAGGCACTCCCAAGTTTGAACTCATTCTAAAACCACTAAACTTTTATGCGCTCCCCATGTTTGATGTATATGATGCCATACATCATATCTTTTTACTTTGTAAATCCCTTGACCAATTTTTTTTTTCACTTTTCAAAACATTTTATTTTATGTATTTATTTATTTTTTAATTTTTTCAATATATGAAATTTATTGTCAAATTGGTTTCCATACAATACCCAGTGCTCATCCCAAAAGGTGCCCTCCTCAATACCCATCACCCACCCTCCCCTCCCTCCCACCCCCCATCAACCCTCAGTTTGTTCTCAGTTTTTAAGAGTCTCTTATGCTTTGGCTCTCTCCCCCTCTAACCTCTTTTTTTTTCCTTCCCCTCCCCCATGGGTTTCTGTTAAGTTTCTCAGGATCTACATAAGAGTGAAAACATATGATATCTGTCTTTCTCTGTATGGCTTATTTCACTTAGCATCACACTCTCCAGTTCCATCCACGTTGCTACAAAGGACCATATTTCATTCTTTCTCATTGCCACGTAGTACTCCATTGTGTATATAAACCACAATTTCTTTCTCCATTCATCAGTTGATGACATTTAGGCTCTTTCCATAATTTGGCTATTGTTGAGAGTGCTGCTATAAACATTGGGGTACAAGTGCCCCTATGCATCAGTACTCCTGTATCCCTTGGATAAATTCCTAGCAGTGCTATTGCTGGGTCATAGGGTAATTGACCAATTTTTATAGATATTGATTTTACTACTTTTGTGCTTTAACCCCTGTACTGGTTTTTATAAGTGATTAACTTACTGCTTTTATTATATGCTTGCATTTACCTTGAAATTTTGTCTTTTCGATGGCCTTTCCTTTCCACTCAAAGAACTCCCTTTAACATTTCTTGTAAGGCTGGTTTAATGAGCTATTTTAACTTTTGTCTGGGAAACTCTATCTCTCCTTCTATTCTGAATGATTATCTTGCTGGAGGGAGAATTCTTGGTTGTAGGTTTTTTCCTTTCAGCATGAATATATCATGATATTCCCTTCCCAGCCCCAAATTTCTGCTGAAAAATCAGCTGATAGCCTTATGTATGTATGTATTGTATGTAACTGTTTTCTTTATTCTTGCTACTTTTAAAATTTTCTCTTTATCAGTACTTTTGCCATTTTAATTATTATATGTCTTGGTATGGATGTTTTTGGGGGGCTTACTATGCCCCAAATTAGGGAAGTTTCCAGTTGTTATTTCCTCATATATATTTACTGCCCCCTTCTCTCTCTCTTCTCTTTCTGGGATTCCTATAATGTGAATGTTATTATGCTTGATGATGTCACTGAGTTCCCTTAACCTATTCCCAGTTTTTATTATTCTCTTTCCCTTTTACTATTCAGTGTGGTTGCTTTCCATTACTCTGTCTTCCAGGTCATTGATCCGTTCTTTAGAATCCACTAATTTGCTATTGATTTCCTGTAGTGTATTTTTTATTTCAGTTATTGAATTCTTCAACTCTGCTGGTTCTTTTTATATTTTCTCTTTGTTGAAGGTCTCACTGATATCCACCACTATTTTCTCAAGTTAGTAAGTATCTTTATGATTATTACTTGGAATTCTTTATCAGACATATTACTTATCTCCATTTCATTTAGCTCTTTTGATGTGGTTTTCTCCTATTCTTTCATTTGGGACATATTCCTCTGTTCCCTCATTTTTTCTAACTCTCTGCTTTTATTCTATGAATTAGGAAAGACAGCTACATTTCCTGATCTTGAAAGTAGTAACCTTATGAAGAAGAGGTTCTCTGGTGCCCTGTAGTGCTATGTCCTCTGTTAACCATAACTAGGCACTTCAAGGGTGTCTCCTATGTTGGCTGCATACACCCTACTGTTGTGGCTGAGCCATATTTTCCTTTAGTCTAGTTAGCTGCAATAGCCAACTTTGCCTATTATGGGTGCACCAGGCAGGGTTTTGTCTCTGTGCTGTTAAGGGGCCAGTCTGGGGCCATCATGGGCTTGAAGTTGGGTGGTGTTAGCAGTCAGACCAGATGCCTGCCCTCAGCCTTTCTTCTAGGGCTGTAATCACAATGATCAGCAGGGCACTCGTAATAATGTTTAGCCTCTAGGGCTCCAGTTGAACTGCTGTGTGCCCTTCTTTTCAGGGAAGGAGTTACTTTGGAGTGGCAGTGGTTCCTTCCAGGGCTGCTTGTAGGGTATATTGGGGGCAGGAGCAACTTTGGAGATCATCTGCAGAGTTGGGCAGGTGAGATGGGGTAGAGACGCAGAGAATGTTGGAGCAGGATGCCATGGTGCTAGCAAGATAGTTAGATAGTGTTCACATTGGTTCCTCCAAGTGTCCTGATATCTATGCTGTGGTTTGGTGGGGGGGAGCAAAATGGTGCCCACCAGTTCTTTTGTTCTTTGAGAAGTTTCCTACATATCCTTGCCCCTCCAGCAGACTGAGATTAGTAAATAAACATGAACTTCACATATACACGATGCACTTTTCAAATTGGTAGAGTTATTTGTTATACTGGCTTTTTTAAGTGTGGGGACTTAGTTTCCTGTTGCCCTCTACATTTCATAGAGCTAAGCCTGCCAATTTTTGAAGTACCCAGAGATAAGTCCTACTGAATATAAAAATCGACAAAGTTAAATCCCATTGGATTTCAAAGTCAAATGTTATGGGGACATGATCCCTCCTCCTCTTTCCCATGTGTCTTCTTCTCTGTGATTAACCATGGAAAGTCTGTTCTGCCAGTCTTCAGGTCATTTCCTGAATTAGTTACACTGATGTGTCCATCAGTGTGTAACTGATGTATCCATCAGTGTGTAACTGATGTATCTTGGTGTATCCATGCGGCAGGGTGAGCTCTGGATCCTACTACTTTGCCATCTTTTTAGATCTTAGCCCATTTACTTTTGCTTCAGAGGGGCTTCTTTTGTTTGACTTTTTTTTTATACTATAGAGGCAGGACAGAGAACTTTATTTCATGTTAAAAATTTTATTTTTTTTTAAAGTTAACAATGTTACATTAGTTTCAGACATATAACACAGTGATTTCACAATTCTGTATGCAGAGAACATTTTTAAATGGCTTTGTATTGTGTGATAGATCACAAATTTATTGAGCAGCAACTGGCTTTCAGGCATGGTACTAAGTACTGGAAATTTTAAGGTGACAAAACACAGTCCCTTACTTGAAGGTGCTCATAGTATACTCTGAGAGTGAGCCTGGTCCATAATGTGTGATCAATAAATGTTTGTTGAAGAATAAAATAAAAATAGGTAAGAAAATCATGTATTATCACTGATTTTTAAGAATACAGTCTCTTGGGTTAGATTGACTGCCTTTGAATCTGGCTCTGACACTAGCTATTTACTAAACTTTGTCTCAGTTTCCTCATTATAGAATAGAACATTAGATTTGAATGAGATAGTATATAGAAAGTGCTGAATCCCTTGTCTGGCACATAGGCACTCCATAAATAGATGAGCATGACAATGATTTATTGGATAGAGGCATTTGCAGAATGCTATGGGAACATAGAAGAGGGGCATTCCACTCAGACCAGTTCGTGGGAGGGTGGGGGGGACTGGCCAGTGAAGGTGTGTGAAAGGAAGTCCTCTGGGAAGCCTGAGCTATGCTGAGCTTGTAGGAAAATGTATACTAGTGATTGAAAGAAAACATTTTTGACCTTTAAAAACCTGAAGATGGTACAAGTGTTCTTAGGCTCAGTTAGAGATGTCATCAGTAATGTGACATTATTCTAAGAATTTCAGGGCAAGTATTACTTTCTGTGACAATAATTGATTGAAATAGTTTACCATGTGCTAGCTCTGCACTCAGTGTTTTTGTTAGGGATGTCTGAAAATATCTATAAGTAAGAAGGGTAAACAACTAAAAAACCACTGAGCAACACATTTTTTTTAAGTTTGTTTATTTATTTATTTATTTATTTATTTTGAGAGAGAGAGAGAGAGAGAGAGAGAGAATGAGCAGGTGAGGGGCACAGAGAGAGAGGGAGAGAGAGAATCCTAAGCGGGATCCTTGCTGTCAGTGCAGAGCCTGATGTAGGGCTTGATCTCACAAACTGCAAGATCATGACCTGAGCTGAAATCAAGAGTTGGATACTTAATTGAGCCACCCAGGCACCCCTAATTTTTTACTAGCACCTGGACTTATAAAAATGGTATTAAATGCAGAGTCTGTTTTTTTTTTTTTAATTTTTAAAGTTTTTATTTATTTGTGAGAGAGAGAGAGAGCGAGTGAGAGAGCATGAGTGGGGGAGGGGCAGAGAGAGAGGGAGACACAGAATCTGAAGCAGGCTCCGGGCTCTGAGCTGTCAGTGCAGTCACCCAACGTGGGGCTTGAACTCATGAACCAGGATATTGTGACATGAGCTTAAGTTGGATGCTTATCTGACTGAGCCACCCAGGCACCCCAGAGTCGATTGTTTTTATGTATACTGATCTCCTTAGTTTGTTGGGGGAATAAATACCCTCACAAACAAATGTTAGAGGGCCAGATGGAGGGAATTCTATTTTGTATAATCACATGTGGAGTTTTGCTGTTGATTTTACTTTCAAGCAATGGGATAGAAATTGTTATTTCTGCATATTTCTGGGCAGAATAAATACTCACATTTCTGGATATCTTATTTGCAGCTATCAAACAAAGTGTTTTTTTTTTTTAAGAATAAATACTTTTATAGTTTTATCTCATAGCTTTTGGTAGTCAAGTGTCAGAGCAAAAGGTGTATCTGGCTGCATGAATTTATGTCCTATTAAAATCGATACCCAGCACTGGGTGGCTCAGTGGGTTAAGCATTCAGTTCTGATTTCTCCTCAGGTCATGATCTCAGGGTTCATGAGTTTGAGCCCTGCATTGGGCTCTGCACTGGTGGCACAGAGCCTGCTTGGGATCCTCTGTCTCCCTCTCTCTACCCCTCCCTGGCTCATGCATACATGTACATTCATTTTCTCTCTCAAAAATGAATAAATAAACATTAAAAACAATTGATACTCAAACTCTTTAAAAGTATCTCAATGTGTAGTTTGATCTCAGTTTTAATAATGTATGCATATATACACCAATACTTATAATAGATGTAGATATACTTATAATCAGAGAAAAATTACACAAAGGTGTTAACAGTAGATCATCTAAGAGCTGTTCTACCATTAGGTAGAATAGGTGGACATTCATAATCTACATGCCTTTTAAAAATGTTAATTTATTTATTTTGAGAGAGAGAGAGAGAGAGAGAATGAGGGGGGAGGGGCAAAAAGAGAGGGAGAGAGAGAATCGCAAGTAGGCTTTGCACTGCCAGTGTAGAGCCCGACATGGGGCTTGAATTTACAAACTGTGAGATTATGATTTGAGCCAAAACCAAGAGTCAGACACTTAACCTACTGAGCCCCCCACGTGCCCCAGAATCTTAAGCAGGCTCCATGCTCTGTGTGGAGCCTGACATGAGGCCCAATCCCATGACCCTGGGATCATGACCTAACCTGAAATCAAGAGTTAGATGCTCAACTGACTGAGCTACCCAGGTGCCCCTTATATGCTTTTGAATTATAGTAGCGAGGCTAGGCTACCTGCTGTAACAAATAGACTGAATAGAGTTGGTGGCTCAAAAGACATAGAAGTTTAGTTTTTCCTTGTGAAACCAATCTAAGGCAGTTCTTAGTGAGAAGGGTAGGAAGGAGCTCTGCTTCACATAGTCATTCAGATGTCCATGCAGCTAACAGAGTTTTCCCGATAATCATACCCAAGCCTCTGGGCATTGACAGCTGAGTGGCAGAAGTGAAATAAATATAGAAGATTTATGGTGGTGGCATATGTGTTTGACGAACCATTCCTGGACATGGCACTTTTATACACAATTTGCTATAACTCAGTCATGTGACCACATCTAACTGCAAGGATGGCTGGGAAAGAGAATCTATGTTCCCAGGAGGAAGACAAGACAGATTTTGGTGAACAGCTAAGTCCTACCATAATCAAGCTCTCTGGTCACCAAATATCCAGGTTCTCCCTTCTACTTACATGGAGAACACACTTATGCTCTTCCTTAAGGGAGATGGTACTGAGCTTTGTCTAAATGCTATATAAGATTCAAAGGCAAGGGTCCCAGGGTGATGTACAGTCTTCTCAATCATTTCCACATATGCTTCTTAATGGTCTGGGGACTTGCGTGTTAAGACGATAAGTCATCTTTTCCTTCTTTCAGTAACACATACACACACACACACACACACAATCACACACACAATGATGAAGCTGGGACCAGATAACTATTTCTTATTCAGGAAAAGGAAGAATGGGAGTCACATAGCAATCACTGGTTCAAGGCAACAATGAAACCTTGCTGTGCAGACATTGTGAAGGCCTCCTTCCCTGGTAGTAGGGAAAGTTCCCTAAATAAATCCTGACTTTGTCCCCTTGGAGGAACTCCTTTGCCTACTGATTGACCCCAGTCTCTGAGCGCATCTTCCTTGTGCATTATCCTCCCTAGCCATATGTGAAGTGAACGTGAGGGACAGCTTTCTCAGCTTGCTTTCTGCCTGTGCCAAGATGGGCTCTAAGAGTTCTTTAATGCTTGAATAGTCAAAAGCTTTTTTGTTGTTTTTTGTTTAGGCATAGGTTTCTTTGGTAGCATGATTTCCTCAAATATTTAAAATTTTTTTAATGTTTATTTTTGAGAGAGAGAGAAAGAGCAGGGAAGGGGCAGAGAGAGAGAGAGAGAGAGAGAGAGAGACAGAATATGAAGTGGGCTCCAGGCTCCAAGCTGACAGCACAGAGCCTGATGAGGGGCTTGAACTCACAGACTGTGAGATCATAACCTGAGCCGAAGTCGGACACTTAACCAACTGAGCCACCCAGGCACTCCTGATTTCCTCAAATATTTAGCAGGCTTCTGATCTATTTGTGTCTAGTAGCTTCCATAGGGGAGAAATGTTATCCCCAGAATTCTTTCCTAAGCCAAAACACACAAGCCTTATCTGTTTCTTCACTTCCATAATCTAGCACTTATCTTCCTCAATTTAATGGTGACTTTCTGGCAGCCATTTGAAACTAAAAGCTTAGCTGGAAAGGAAACAGACTTAATATTATTTGCTGCAATGTTAAGTACCTCTGTTTAGCTAATATGGACCCTTCAAGGCCCATTTTTAGTCTTATTTCCTATTGTTTGTGGTTTGGAAGCAGTTTTCCAAAGTTTGATTTTCTAGATTTTCTTCATTCTCTTTCATTTCTGCTTGCAAATCAACCAATTTTTTGAGCTCATCTCTTTCTTGTAAATCCTTCCTAAATACAAGTAATAGTCAACATACTCTAATATTTGTTTTGTAATCACTTCCTCAACAGCTAAAAGCATAGAAGGCACTGGGCCTGCCTTTCAAGGTAAAGGTGTTAGCAAATGTCTCATCAGTGCATATCGTGGGTCTCCATCTCTCGAGGAATCCCCTGGATTGCTCTATGTTTTCTCTCTTTTTAAAATTTTTTAACGTTTATTTATTTTTGAGAGAGAGAGAGAGAGAGGGAGAGAGAGAGAGAACAAGCAGGGTAGGGAGAGAGAGAGGGAGACACAGAATCTGAAGCAGGTTCCAGGTTCTGAGCTGTCAGCATAGAGCCTGACACAGGGCTTGAATTCATGAACTGCAAGATCATGACCCCAGGTGAAGTTGGATGCTCAAGGGACTGAACCACCCATGCAATCCTGCTCTATGTTTTCTTTACTCAAGTATTTTCCAAGTTCTCCCTCTGCTGCATTGAATAACTACCCAGTGGTAGTGCAGCTTTGTATAAAACACCCTCAGATAACTTAATTTTCTTACTTAAACCCTATAATAATCCCAGGAAATAAGAGTGGATATTTTTATGATCAGGGATCCAATGCAGAAAGATGAAGTGACTTTGCCATACCTGTCATACCTGGTGAGAATTGGGGCCAAGCCTCAAGCCCAGGCCTTCTCTGGGTACACCCTGTCCATGCCACATTTCAACCCTGGCTGCACCTTTACATCACCAGTTCCTTGGTTTCACTCAAGAACAAGTAAAAAAAACTAGCCACTATGTTTTTAAAACTCTGTAAGTCATTCTAATATGCAGTCAGCTTGAGACCGTCTGTCCAGTGCCAGGCTGCCAAAGGGACTAAACTCACTGAGGCCTGCATTATGGGGAGCTGGGGACATGTTCTTTTGCTTCATTTCCTGTTGTATGTGATAGAGAAAACCTTTGAGGTGAGATAAAGACCAGGAAAGAATGTTAACTCTTGGTTCTTGTAACAACGCAAAGGAGTCAAGAAAAGGGAAAAGAGGGGGAAAAAAGCCAAAATACTTGTTTGAGCCTGAGAATTGATTCCAGTGGCTTAAGATTTCTTCCCAAAGGCTCTGGAACAGCCCAAGGCAAATCTGTAGGAAAGAGAAACGCCTCTCTCCTTGTATTGTTCTCCTTTCCCTGTCTGCTTTCACACCCTCTTCTACCACATTTCCTATGCTCCTATAGGCATGATCCTGGCAAGAGATGATGGTGGCTTGAGCCAGGGTGTATGGAGGAGGTGGTGAGATGTGGTTGAATTCTGGATATATTTTGAAGGTAGAGTCAGTGATTACTTTCTAATGAAATAGATGTGCAGTTTGAGAGAAAGGCATGGCGAGGGACTGGTAGCTTCTGGAAGGATGCAACTGGCATAAAGTGATACAGGGAATATAGTGGCGAGTGCAGTTTTCAGGGAGAGGATGAGGAACTGATTTAGCACTGTGTTGAGTCTGAGCCTGTTAAATTTGAGAGTCTGTTAGACACTTTGGGGAAAATACTGTGGAAGCAGTTGGATATTGGATATGTGAGCTTAGATTTCAGAGTGAGGTATGAGCTAGAGATCTAAATTTGGATAAGTAGCTATGTCAAGAAATCATAGATGTAAAATAGCAAAGTGTGTGAACAAGGCTCTGAAGCATGGTTGCCTGGGCTGGACTCTTGGCAAATAATCTAACCTTTAGGCACTCAGTTTCCTCATCTGTGAAATGGGGATAATAATTATAGTGTCCAGGGAGTTGCTGTGAGAAGTTAGTAAATATATGTATATTGCACAGATAAAGACCTTGTTCTATGGAGTACTAAAAATGTTAGTTATTATTATTGTTGTTCCTGTTTTATTATGAGTTGCTTTTTGTTGTTATAATTGTTAATGCCTTTCATATTATTATTGCATTCAGTTATCATAAGAAACGTATAAGGTAGATATTATTATTTTCCTTAACAGAAATGGGGAAGCCAAGACCCACAGAGGATAAATCACTTGCCCAAGGAGACCCAGGCCTGTTTGACCCCAAAGACTGGGTACTTAATCATTTTTTATAAATAGTAAAATCTAGTCTTATCTATAGGTCAAGACAGGAGATTAGAGTCATTAGTTTATATAAATAGCCAAACTAGAAACTCAACGAGTTTAAGCTTGAAATAATCCTATGAACAAAGCAACAGGACAATTTGAAATGTCAATGTGACATTATGTTCCACAGTAGATTAATAAGATGTGACTGAAGGCCTTTCTTGTCGTGGCTGTAACAATCAGAAGCCACACTTCTCTCCCCTCTAATGTCAGGCGATGACAATAGGCAATCAGTAGGAACATCCTTCAAATACCATCTAAGTCTTTTTCATACACAAAGTTGATGTATTTGCAGTATTGAATTTTATTCATTTCTGTTGGAGGAAATGTGGCTTTAAACACTATTATATAATGACACGAGCAGTGTAAAAACAAAGTCGGTTTCCAATAATTAATTTGGTATTGGTAGAAAACTCTCATTCTCCTTTTTGTTTTTGTTGTTGTTCAGCTAAGAGTTCAGCCAGGTGTTTTGAATGCCTTTGAGGCATGGGCCAAAAGCTGTGAGGTCCCAGGAAGTATTTAAGGCATTTGATCACCCTTGTGATTACTCCTCGTATTTTGAAATCCTTTCATTTTGGCCATTTCTTTGGTTAGAGATTCTTGGTTGCCAGTCTTGTCCATGGCTCTGGCCACCTTCTCCATTCAATATCATTGCTACTTCTGAATCCTGTCTAGATCATCCTGATAACTCTGTCCTATGGATTATGGTCAGCTCCCTACTTACTATATTCTGGTACTTATCTAGCAACTGGCTTAATAATTAACACTCCTTTTCCCAAGTACTCTAGAGTGAAAACATCCCCATGGATGAGGATGGTTAGTCCTTGTTGCCATAACTCTTATTCAAGGAGATGAGAGGGCTCTCAGCTAAGATTACAGATTTCCAAACCTGGCGAGTGCCCCTAGGATTTTGACAATATGGACCCTTCTGTGCTCAAAATGAAGGTTTAATATTTTCTTTTCTTGGGAGATGAGATTGAGAGGGGGCATCTTTTTTCTTTTTTTAACACTTATTTATTTTTGAGAGAGAGAGAGAGACAAAAAGTACGAGTGGGGAGGGGCAGAGAGAGAGGGAGACACAGAACCCGAAGCAGACTCCACGTTCTGAGCTATCAGCAGTACAGAGCCTGACGTGGGGTTCAAACCCACAAACCACGAGATCCTGACCAGAGCTGAAGTCGGACGCTTAACTGACTGAGCCACCCAGGCGCCCCAAGAGAGGGGGCATCTTTAATTCAGGTGTGTGTGTGTGTGTGTGTGTGTGTGTGTGTGTGTGGAGACAGGTCTTCAGAGCATATGGACATTTGAAAGACCAGATCTCACAGACACCTAGACCTCATCTATCTGTATTTCTTTTTTTGCCTTATCACCTACATTCGAACTATCAGCCATTCTTGTTAGGTCTACCTGCAAAATATATCCATTATCTGTTTACTTTTCACCATCTCTTCTCCTGCTACCCTGGTCTGTGTATCCATATCTTGTAACCTGCAGTCTTGTGATAGCCTCAGAAGAAGTGTACATACTTCGCCTCTTGTGCTCCCGTAGGTTATTCTCTACAGAGAAATTAAATAAACTTGTAAATCATAAACCTTATCATTTGACTCCCCTTCTTTGAAATACTGGCTTCTCCTAAGGCCCTGTGTGGCCCATCTCACTGACCTCACCTAATACCTCCTTGGTCACCATATTGACCCACAAGACTTTGTTCTGCTTTTGAACAGAACAAGTTTGTTGTAGCCTCAGAGCCTTTGTACTTGCTATTTCCTCTACCATGGAAGTTCTTTGTGATAGTCTTCCTAACCAGGGTCCTTTTAGTAAAAATCTTAGTTCAAAGAGAGGCCTATTTACTCCACCTAAAGTGGTTCTCTCCTGCCCCTCCATTATGTGTATTCATACAACAAATATTTATTTAATGCCTGCTATATTTCAGGCACTGTCTGAGACACCAGAAATAAAGTAGTGAGGAAGACAAATAGTTCCTGCCTTCATGTGTCTTATAGTCAAGTGTTCCATCTGACTGTTTACTTTTTTTCATTGCATTTATATCTATCTGAATTACTGATTGGCTTTCTTGATTTAGTCTTTCTACCCCAATCTGAAAAAGATAGGGAAAGACAAATTGTTTTTGTCTTTTCAGAATCCCTGAGGTGATCAGTCTCAGGGATTCAGTCTCAATCCCTGAGGCTGAAATTAGAAGGCTTTAGAGACATCAAGGATCAAAGTTCGCACAGTTTTCTGACCTCCCTGGCTTCAAACATTTTTGAAACTAGAATTTAAGAATGATACTATCAAAGACAGTGCACAGATGTGTCCTTAATTTACATTGGAAACAGTATTGTCCATATCCCATTTTTTGGTGGCAGTAAATTTTGCTTCATTGGCTAGAATCTCTAGACACCAGCTTTGTCTAGATTTTGGTTTCTATGTGAGAATTGCAAAGTCATTCAGATTTTACCAAGCCCAGTTTTCAGTCATTCAGATTACTCAGTGATTCAGAATTATTTAATAATTCAGTAATTCTGCCTCTAGAGGTTTTGATTGTTAGGGTTAAGCGGGGATGACATTTTTAAAAACCACTCCAAGTGCTACGTTTTGTAAAATACTTTGTAGAGTGTAGTCTGATATTATAAGCCCTGATTCTTACTTTCAGCATCTGGGGTCCCAGAGAATCTGCAGCTGCAGGATCTTCTGAATTTAGGTGGCTATGTATCTAGGTTTGCTTTGGATAGTCCTGGTGTATATCTGTTTTCCTGGCTCATTATTCACAGTGACACCTTTCACTGTCAGAAATGTCCCAATTTGGGTGATGTATTATATGGTAACTCTATGTGGATGGTATCACACTCAAGAAACTATTATGCACAACTTCTTCATTAGGGATTAAAAAGATAGTCTCATAAGAAAGGAATTAAGTGGGAATCTGCGTCCTGGCTCAGAGCTTCTGCCATGGAAATTTTTGGACTAATCCAAAGTATAATAAAGTCATCCCTCATATTTCAGGAATTTTTGTTTCTTTTTTCTCCTCATTACTAGTCCTCTGACAGACTTAAGTTGGAAATACATTTCTTTGTCTAGATCTGTGCTGTCCCGTACTACAGACAATGAATGCAACATATGACTATTTCAATCTTAATTCACATTAATAAATATCAACTCAAATAAAAAATCCAGTTTTCTTAGTCTCACTAGTCCCATTTCAAGCACTCACTAGCTATAAGTGGCCAGGGGCTGCTATGTTGGGCCATGAATTACAGAACATTCCATTATTGTGAAAAGTTTCTATTAGACTGAGCTGGTCTAGGTTGTATTTCCATAGATTTTGCCCACCTCGATTTGTGTCTAAGACTTTTCCAAGTTATGACTTGAGAAGGGTTAGAAAAGTAAAAATAATGTTGTTGGAAATTGTTTTAGAGATTATCTAACCCAATCTCTTGGTATAATTGATGTGTGAACAGCTTCAGAGAGATTAGGTAGTTGGCCAAGATCACTTGGCTAGATCTTAGACAAAGTTAGCTCGATTGAGTATTCAAATTAGTTATGTGATCTTAACTAATTGCTTAACTAATTGTCCATCTGCAAAATGGGAACAGTTACAATAGCCCTTCCTCAGAGTGACAGTGAAGTAGCCTTGTAGCATGTGAAGATGCCAGCTGCCAAATAAGTACCACCTTGTGTCATTAAATCACACACTGGCTTTGCCAGGACCCTATGGATTGTTTAGTGTAATTCACTATGAATGCGATACAGAAATGGAGTAAAAACCAAGCTAAATCAAAATAATCGTCAGTATGATTAGGTCCAAAGATGAATTACACACACAGTCTATTTTGTCATCAAAATAAGTTCTCCTAATGAGATGTGCCCCATTTCACATGGTGTTGTAAAATGGCTACTACTTTGGGGGCTTTGAAGAGCCTTTAAGCGATGCTGTTCATAGTGCTTCATATTTATTTGACATCTTCAAAGGAAATCATAAACCTGTTCCTGTCTGTCCGTTTGGCCTGGTTACTAACACCCTGGCCTTCTTCAAAAGAAAGAGCAGTTCAATACTGCTTCCCTCTTGTGGAACACCCTCTCAGGTGGTGGATTCGCTGCTCTGGGAGAACGCTTTGATACATGTGTGTGGTGCATGAAAGAAGATGCACAGAACCCTTTTGTGTGATCACGGTTTGGACTTTGCTTCTTTTTGGTGGAATGTGCGAAGAAGAGGGCTGGAGAGAAGAGCAATGGATGGGTTCTGGGTATGAATTCAAAGCTCTCTTATTATGTATCAAACAAATAAAAATGGGTATTTTGGGAGACTTGTGAGCCTAGATTTTAAAATCTAAGATGTGGCAGAACTCTCATGGGATTGCCTCCAAGGCATAGGATTTAGAGTCAGAAATCTTTAGTAAGATCTGTTAGTGACAAATGTGTAGTGATGGGCATGTCATTCTTCCTCTCTTAGCCTTAGTCTTTATCAGTGGGGGATATTATTCCTGCTCTTCCTTTTCATAGGGCTATTGGGAGAATTATGTGAGAAATAGATGTGAAAATACCTGTTGATTGCAATGCCATATGTAGAAACAGGTAGCATTTATTCTTCTTATTACTATTAGTATTATTAGTTGAACATACCTTTATTATTTGCATCTCAAGTGCCTGGAAGCACTCTGGTAACCAAGTTCTTGAGAGTGTGGCATGACCTTTTTGAACTGAGCAAGGAACGTGAGTTGTCTTAGTTTGTTGAGAACCTTGATATCTAGAGATACCTCAGTTTTTTGAGAACCTCTTTGTCTTCTCTCTCCTTTTAGTCCTAAATATGGCTTAAGTTTTGTACCTTCACTAGGAAGCAATGAACTCATGCCTCTGAAAAATAAGCCATTACTAATTTTAAGGCACCCAAACAGGATTGGCTAGAGAATCTGGGAACTCTTTAGATCATCAGATGAGGGCTCAAGATTTCTTCAGTGGGAGATGACCAGAGTAAAAGCTCACTTGAAATAAGAGCCCATCTTTCAAAGAAGGCTGTAGACATATGGGCGACTTTTTGGTGAATTAACTAGGCAAACTCAGGGGTCACTCTGTGGGTGTAAGAAGGACTTCATTTTTCTAACCGTTTGAAAGTCTCTGCTTGCTCTTGCCCTGAGATTTCAGAGGGTATTACACAATGTTACTGTCTCCAGAATCACTTTGAATTTTTTTTAATGTTTATTTATTTTTGAGACAGAGACAGAGCATGAATGGGGGAGGGGCAGATAGAGAGAGAGACACAGAATCCAGGCTCCAGGCTCTGAGCCATCAGCCCAGAGCCCGACGCGGGGCTTGAACTCACGGACCACGAGATCATGACCTGAGCTGAAGTCGGATGCTTAACCGACTGAGCCACCCAGGTGCCCCTCCAGAATCACTTTGTATGATTGCCCTGCTTGTGTCTTGTGCTGGCTGAGGTGGCCAGGGGGAGCTGAAATCCAGGCTCTTCTCCCATAGCACTATGTTCACCTAGAGGGGGTGGCCTTTTCAGTGTCAGACAAAGGCATTTTATGGCATAGTGGAGCTTATGGGAGGTCATATCCTCAATAAAGGAGGAGACAATATAAATTCATATTTACCATCCAGGAATGGGTAAAACATGAAGGCAGGCTTAGAAAAGAAATGTAGAGGCTACTGGGTGGCTTAGTGGGTTAAGCATCCAACTTTGGCTCAGGTCATGATCTCGCAGTCTGAGTTCGAGCCTTGCGTCGGGCCCTGTGCCGACAGCTCAGAGCCTGGAGCCTGCTCCAAATTCTGTGTCTCCCTCTGTCCTGCCCCTCCTCCACTCACACTCT
Source organism: Panthera uncia (assembly GCF_023721935.1). Lineage (NCBI taxonomy): Eukaryota > Metazoa > Chordata > Mammalia > Carnivora > Felidae > Panthera > Panthera uncia. The sequence goes on along the minus strand of NC_064808.1, from coordinate 23,361,273 downwards.
GTCTCTCTCTCTCTCTCAAAAATAAAATAAAAACATAAAAGGATTTTTTTTTTAAAGAGAAGATGTAAAAGAGCTTTGGTTAAAAATGGAGGTCTGAACACATGTGTTTATATCTACTTTCTCTTTAAGCCCCACTTAAAAATAAATATATGTGTATTCGTGTATTATGTACCTACTATGCACCAAGCGGCACACTTGCTCACAGGGACAGTGAAAGATAATTATTATTATCCCTTTATATAGGTGAAGAAACTGAGGCTCAGAGGCATGAAGTAAATAGTCTCTGGTTATGCAGCAGGGAGGCAGGATTCTCACCCAGTTGTTTGGTTCCAGAGCCCCCAGTCCATCTACTGATTATTGTGCTCTCTTTGTGTAGTTCAAGAAATGCATTTGGATCCATTTTCTCATTTGACACTACTCATATCCTGTTAGGTGGACTGGCAGGTATCAGTATCCCTATTGCTTAGACACATCCTCTGAGTGATATGGTGATTTGCCCAAGGTCGACCAGCTTGGGTGAGTGTCTGAGTCTCATGTATACACTTACCCTGCTACTGAAACTGTCAAGACACCAAAATAGATGGGAAATATTGCTGAAAGCTAACAGCACTCTGCCCTTAAAGCATGATTCCGCATGCAGCGGACACTCTTGTCCAGCCAGCACTCCTGCTGTAATGAGACATTTGTCCTGTATGTTTTGATGCAGTCTCAGTAGGTCTCGTATTGCTGTGTCACAGAATGGCATTTCATATGGCTTTCTGGAAAAATAGATGAGTGTTCAAATGGCAAAGGCATCTGATGGGGATAAAGAGACCAGTGATTAAAAACACATGCTGAGGTCCCTGGAAATGCCAGGGTCAGGAATTTCCGGGGTGCAGTGGGAATGTCAGCATCACAGCACGAATCTCTCAGCTGGCCTGCTGAGAAGAAAGTTACTTCTACCCAGCTGTGTAAATGACCATATTGGAAATATCAGAACACATGAAATTCTTTTTTTGGAGGGGGGCTATTTAAAAGACAATACTAATAGCAGAATTAGAAATGCATTAGCTTTGTTGTACAAGGTCTGTGACAGCGTCTCTCCTTGGCACGAGAGCGGTCCCTAATGCACAGAGCAGGAGAGCAGTTGACAGGTTTATGATCTTCCCCGTAAAACAGTTATTGCCTGTTGATTCCTATACCATATATCACAGAGCTCATAAATTGATCTACAAATCCTATAATATCAAATGTCTGTTCTGATCAGCCCTTCAGTCTTTTTAATATTTATATGATTTCCTTTGACAGAGCTTGGTGCACTTTCTGGGTGTTGGAACCTAGAGGAAGGATGGGGTGAGGTGGCTCGGAGAAACCTGTGAAGACCGACTGGCAGATTTAGAGGCCACCGAGCAAACAGTTGGGTTATACCTGACAGACGCACCGTAACAAAATGTAACGCTTGTTTTGGTTCTGACAGCTTCCCAGGAGAAGATACTGAGTGCTAGCTACATGCTATGCCAAAAGCTTTTCCGTGGTGATATGTGGATTGCATGGACCTGTGGACTGTGAACTTGTGTCCATTAAGGGCAAAAAAGAAATTTTTAAAAGCTATTAGCTTGTGTTGACCCACACATAACCACATTGCCATGTACTTCACATTCTGATGCACAAGATCATGCAAGGCATGTGTCGAAAATTGGGCCAGGGGAAACTCTCAGGGACGTCTGGTGTAAAATCTTTTGAAGCCAGAGATTTGGAATTCTGTTGCAGACGTCAGTTTTCTGCACAGTGCATGTGTTTTATCATTCATTCATTCACTCATTCATCCTTTCATACAAAAAATTTACTGATAAATTTGTAATCAGAGGAAGCATATTTTATTAGTTTGTTAGGACAAATAAATGCCGTTTGGCAAAGATACACTAATATGTAATATTCAGTATCCTGTCTGCTCAGAGTAGCAGGTAGAATAGTCTTTTCCTCTGAGAATGTTCTCGTGATGAGTACAAGAAACCTGGGATGCTAAGTGGTTGTAGGTGGTGAGCCTTCGCTCTGTCTTTCTCTTTCAAGGCCTGCTCTTTACTGGTACCTGGTGCTTCATGAAAAGGCTGCCTTCCACATGGTCCAGTCCATAGGGATTGAGTGGAATACAATTTGTGACATAGTGTAGAAGGAGTTAGGGGGCAAAATGGTCCTGAGTATTGCTTAGTTATAGGGGCCCTATGCCAACATTGACTCAGTAGAATAGCAGTTTCTCTGGCCAGATATTTCAATTAGCTCAACGTGTTGCCTGAGGGTAATGCATAAGTGCATATGTTGCTAGATTACATGGTTTGGGATTAGCCTTTTGGCAAATCCGAGAGCAATGTCATGCCTCACACTTATGGTGATTTTCATCTCAGAGAGCTCTGTAGAGCTTTCCTGCCAATAGGCCTTGATGATCGGGGATACCCTATAACTTCTCCTAAATATTTTGATGTTTCAATAACTTTGAACCTTGAGGAGGAGTCAAGGTTTTTGTTTTTTGTATTTTCTGCTCTTATGCAAATTTCACACCCACTCCCCTCCCCCCCCAAGTAAACTTCAAATTTTGCATTTCAGTTTTTATGGGAGAAGGGTAAAAGCTCTATCAATCAACAGAGCTGGATTCTGCTATCAGAATAATGGACAGAGGATAATAAAATAAACCCTGCTTCACTAGGCATCCACCTATGTTTATTATGTATTGGACTTTTTATGAGGGGTCGGGGTTTTAAATTAAATAAAGTTTTATTAGAACAAAGCCATGCCCATTCATTTACTATTACTTATGGCTGCTTTTGCTCTACAGAGATAGAGTGGAGTCAAAGCCCATATGTTGTGCAAAGCCTAAAATATTTATTATTTGGCCCTTCACAGAAAAAGCTTTTAGATCTCTGAGTAGAGACTGGGCATTCAGAAAGAAAAATGTATTGTTTCTGTTCTCAAGGGGGAAACAAAGTCACGAGAGCTAAAATGGAGCTAAGTACCCTGAGCGCTGGTGGTAGAGAGTGAGAGTATTAGCTCTGCCTGTGGTACCTGGGGAGGGTTCCCCAACTGAGGAGGTCACATTTAACCTGGGTCTTGAACTGAATTGCTTTCAACGTGTGGGGAAAAGTGAAGAGGAGGGAGAAAGCATTTCAGGCTGTGGGAATGGCTTCTGCAAAGGCATGAATGTTCATAGTGTTCTGGGGAGACTCAGGGCAACTGGAATGTAGGTGGGAGGCCAGCAAACCTGGGTGCAGGCTGCAGGTTTGTTTTTAGTGCACCTGGTCCAGGACTAGAAGAGAGCCATGTGGCCAGCGTCGGCTCTGGGTGAGTGGAGGAGCGGTGTCAGTGGAGAAGTAACAAGATAGGAAATATCCTTTGGAAAGATTGCAACTGCTACTGCATTGGAAGGGGGCAAGAGCAGAGCCAGGAGGGCATTAAAAGGCTTACTTAAAAGTCTATCTCCTTGGGACCCCTGAGTGGCTCAGTCGGTTAAGTGTCTGACTCTTGATTTTGGCTCAGGTCATGATCTCATGCTTTGTGGGTTTGAGTCCCTCATCAGGCTCTGTGCTGAGAGCATGGAGCCTGCTGCAGATTCTCCGTCTCTTTCTGTCACTGCCCTGCTCGTGCTCTCTCTCTCTCTCTCAAAAATACGTAAACATTAAAATTTAAAAAAAATTTTTTTATTTGACATTTGTTGATTTTTGAGAGCCAAAGTGAGACAGAGCTTGAGCGGGGGAGAGGGAGAGAGAGAACGAGACACACAATCTGAAGCAGGCTCCAGGCTCTGAGCAAGCGTTCAGCACAGAGCCCAATGCGGGACTCAAACCCATGAACCGTGAGATCGTGACCTGAGCTGAAGTTGAATGGTCAACCGCCTGAGCCACCCAGGCGCCCCTAAAATTTTTTTTCAATTTTAAATGTTTACATCCTGTTTTGAGCAGCTGCAGCCCAGTTTTCTCCTTCAAATAAGTTCTCTGTCTCTATTATACTGATACCCACCCAGTTCTGGTTGTAAAGACTCCCATACCAGGACTGTTCAAAGCCTGAGCTCTCAAGCACTATTTTAATGGGTCTTTCTATTGAAATAAAATCTCAGCAAAAAGATGTTCTCCATGAAACTGTCTTCTTATTTCCCGAGGCATGTTGTATTACTTCCCATTTAAATCTATTTTATTTTGCCTTGACTATGACTGGTTACACCTTTGCCTGCACCGTGCCAGGCACATGGTAGGTGCCCTATTTAGAGTGATGAATGGAAGAATGGCAGAGTGCGGCTGAGCATGGAGGACTGGGGAGCCAAAGGGAGTGATGGAAGACTCAGGAGACACTGGCAACTGTGTCCCAAGAGATGGTCGGCCCCCACTGGGGAAGAGTCAAGGGTGTCACGGTCACAAGATGGTCGGCCCCCACTGGGGAAGAGTCAAGGTGTCAAGGTCACACTTTTCTTCGTTCTCTTGCTTGAGTGATCATCTCCTCCAAAACAGGCATTAGGGAAAGTCAGCTTAGCAACATGGGGATAATTAAAAGTCATTTTCAATATGAATGATGGACTTAAATTGGATTCAGTTTCTCTCTCTTTATTGTGGAAAATCTGCACAGTATTTTGTGTGTGTGTGTGTGTGTGTGTGTGTGTGTGTGTGATCACTAAATTTCTCGTGTTCATGTGGATGGACATCTGCATGGTAGGTAATTGTGCTGAAGTTGTGGTTGGGTGGATGCAGTTGGAAGGTTGTGCAATATAAGGGTACGGATTGCAAGGAGCAGGCGTAGCTTTGGTTATTACACACTAGCATCCAGTAGGTAGAACACGAAGCATTTTCATATTAGTTGGTAAATAGCTGCTGCTTCTTTCAAGTGTGCCTCCTGCCACATGGCTGATCTTTCTGCTCATCCTTGGAATTTCCTGGATATTCCTGCACGCTGTCATCTACAGGGTTAATGCCTGGCACAGAGGACATCCCTGAATTGCTTCGGTGTTCTGTCTGATTAGTTGCTGTCAGAGCCACTCTGCACACCCCTAAAGTTCTGGCTCCAGAGCTCTCCCATAAAAGCCTCCCAGGACCACAGAATTCTATACCTTTTTCACCCACTACACACTCTTTCTTAGGTCCAGCTCTGGGGTAGATACTACTGGGGGCTGCCTTTGTGCCCACCAGTTGGCCTGTCTGGCTCCTGTCTCCTGGTTCCTCTCCTTTGGCTTATATATAATTAAATATATACTATAGTGTGTGTGTGTGTGTGTGTGTGTGTGTGTGTGTGTGTATGTGTGTATATATATATGTATTATATAGTATAAATATATATATAGCTTCTTTATATATATATGTGTATATACACACACACACACATATATATGTGTGTATATATATATATATATTTTTTTTTTTTTTGAGAGAGAGAGAGAGAGCATGCATGCAAGCATGAGTGAGGGAGGGGCAGAGAGAGAGGTAGAGAATCCCAAGCAGGCTCAGCACTGCCAGTGCAGAACCCCATGTGGGACTCGAACACACGAACCGTGAGATCATGACCTGAGCTGAAACCAAGAGGCAGACGTTTAACCGACTGAGCCACCCAGGTACCCCTCCTATCCCTTGGCTTCTGCTCCTGCATTTCCTTTATGCTAGATCAAGCATGGACCTTAGCAGGGAGATAGAGCCCTTGGCAGGGGTGCTTACGCCTTGGTAAGAAAATTCCACCTATACTGGATTCCAGGTGGTCCACTGCAGCAAAGTGTGCCCTACTCTGGAGGTACCATTGTGTTTCTGCTTGCAGGAACTGCAACATCCATGGGAGTTTGGATCTGAGAGCCTTGAAGAGACAGGAAGAATGGGGGTGGGGAAGGGTGAAACAGTGGACATCACAGCAGTGACCAGACACAGTAGGCTTCCTTGCACATTGGGCACTTCTGAGATAAGAGAGAGGCGGGGATGACTGGAGTCAGGAGGGATGAATGGCATTTCCATTTAATGACCTAAGTCTTTGAAAATCCATGGAGTACCCACCCATTGTGGGTACCTGTTATACATTCATTTTAATAAATGTGAAAGCTAATGTTCATATTGGGCTTTGCTTCCAGGCATCATGTATGGTAACTAATTTGCGTACTATAATAACGATCATCATCCCCATTTTACAGATGGGAACCTGAAGATATGCGTAACCAATGTGGTACAGTCAGGATTCAAACACACAAGCTGGAAGGCTTAGATTTGATCTAATCAGCTATGACAAGCCACCAAATGACTTCTGTTGTGATTTAGTTTATAGAATCATTGAGTACAGATGATATTTAGACATTACCATAAGAACTAGCAGAAGATTGGAATGTAATTGCTGTAACTTGAGCAGAAGCGGAGAGAGGTTTTGGCTCCATAAATAACACATTGCTATTGGTGAGAGAAGTTCATAATTTAAGACTGCACATGACCTAATGATCAATTTAGAAGAGTTTGCTTATGGGTTTTCTGTCATATTGTGACTCAGGGGCTCAGACTGGTGTCAGCTAGTGACAGTCCCACCCAACAAAGGGCAACACCCATAATTTATAATACTGGGAGAAATTATTAATTAGATAAACAGCATTTGTTACAACTTACATGACATGATAACTGGTTCCATAAGTATATACAGTTTAGTTTTTTTAAATGCTTTATTTATTTTTGAGAGGGAGCTTGAGCAGGGGAGGGGCAGAGAGACAGGGGGACAGAGGATCTGACGTGGGCTCCATGCTGACACACGTGAGCCTGATGTAGGGCTAAAACTCATGAGCCATGAGATCGTGACATGAGCTGAAGTCAGATGCTCAGCCAACTGAGCCACCCAGGTACCCCTATAGTTTAGTTTTATTTAGAGACAAAATAGGAACAGAGGTTTTCATTTTTGATTTATATATTTATTTTTCTACACAGGTTGTTAGATACATTAAATGCAACTTGATATTGTAGTTACATAGTGAAATAAATCAAATAGGGAGACTAATGGATGTGAAAAATGCATCATAAACTGTAACATGCCCATAAATTATAATGGAAAGCATTAATATATTATTTTACACTTGCACATATATTTTTAAAAAGCAAGGCTAAAAGGGGTTTAGAAATATGCTCTTGATTTAGCACTGGGGCTGGGAGTCAATACTTCTCCTTTATAAAATAAATGAATCTATGTGGTAGCTCAATTGTGGGTAGAAATGTGCTTCAATTAAGGCAGTATAACACAGTGATAATAGTGTGCATTTTGAAGTCGACTCTAATCTATGCAAAACTTGGCAATCTATGTAACCTTTCTGAGCTTGTTTTCATTCTTGTAAAATGTGGATAAAATTTTTACAACCTTAAGAATTAGGAATATAACGCTCCTGTATCAGTGTCCTCAATATATTGATAAATATTATGAATTTATTTCTGACATCTACCATTTCTTCTTTATGATCTCAAGAATTTGGTCTCTGGTTCTCCATTTAACTTGTAATCCTAAATGCAAGGAAGTTCTATTTTAAATTAAAACTCATTTTTTTAATTACAAAAGCAATATGTAGTCATGTAGAAGACTTGAGGAGCACAGAGAAACAAAGAAGAACAAAATTAACACTTATTTCTTTCATCCCTAGAGACAATCATTAATTTTCCCAGTCTGCTTATGCGTAAATATACCTTCTTAAATCGATTCCATATTCTGTTTTTTAACCTGCTCCCCCCCCGAATTTATAGTGAACATTTTCCCTGTGTCATTAAATATGATACCACATTTAAATGACTATATATTGTGTGAATATAAAAAGCTGAGGAGTTTTTGATTTGCAAACCAAATCCCCAATTTTTTTTTTGGCTTTGTTTTGTTGTTTTCTGTGTTTTGGTGGGGCTGGGGAGGTGGGAGAAGGTATGAATTGTTTTGAAGGTGTGTTTCTCCTATTTGTTTTCCTTAATCATGGTTCACTAGTTTGAAAGACATGACTCAATCCATACCTTGTGCATGACAATGACAGGATTTAGTAGCATAACCCTCTCAGGGAACTCATTGCTTGCCAAGACCTAGAACTAGAAGATTTACTGATGCTAGAGAATTTGCTATCAACAGGAGTCACGGGAAAGGCATAGAGTTCCTGTGTGACTTTCAGTTATTCTGTGCAGGAGTGCCTGCCTTCCACTCTGCACCAACCACCTCTGGTTGCCTGAAATTTGCAAACCAGCAAGTGACAAATGCTTTTTGGAAAGGTATGATTGCATTCAAATTGAAAATGGAGGAAGTTGATCAAAGGAGAAAGAAAGAAAGGCATTAAAAATTAATCATCCCAGGGCCATAAAGTCAGCTGTAAACCCTTAGCAATAAAAAATTAAATAAAGAAGTTAATGTTTTAAGCAGAGATTTAAATTTTCCAGGGGCGGGGGGAGCTTTATAGCTGCAGCCGATCAGGTAGCCGGCAAAATTTACAGGGGAAGCCCAAGCATCTCGTCCCACCAGAGGCTCCAGAAAGCATAAAACAGCCATCAAATAAAACATCATTTATATTATTTAGTATCATTGTGAAAAACCTTGGCCATAAAAGGAAATGACACTTTTGACCAACTGAGGATATTACTCTATTCAGTACAGATTAAAATGGCAAAAAGTGCAGGAATGCTAAAAAAAACACATCACTGTGTGAAAAGCCCAGAGGAAATATTACAGAAATATACTATATTAGGGAGTTGTATGACTCCAAGTAATAATATTTATCTATCTGTCTTTCTAATCCAAATATCAAAGCCTAAGCCTATACCTGGAATCACGCATTTATTGGCGGGTTGTCTCTGGGACGGCTTAATGAATGGTCAGTTCCTCAGACTCTAAACAGAAAGTTGAACCAGATTTATTACAGTTTCTGACCAAAATTGGCATGCATTTTAGGGTTTTCCTGACAAACTTAAAAAATTGGGCCTGGAATGATACAGGTATAAAGACATTATAACACAGTGGTTAAGAGAATGGTTTTGGCAGCAAAGAGACCCCTTCTTGAATCTTGGCTGTGCCACTTGCAGTGAAACCTTGGGGAAATCGCTTCTCTTCTTTGAGCCTTAGTTACCCCATCTCTAGAATGGGAATGGAAATAATGGTATTCACAGGGTGCTGGATATGAGAATTAAGTTTTAGGTACTAGATATTAAGCATTTAGCATTGGTCTGTGTACTTAGTAAACCTTCAGTAAATGCAGCTTCTTATACTATTTTGTTCTGGTAGATAATCATGTGGAGGTCAGACAGATGTGTGGGAATGATTGGAAGACAGCCTGGAAGGCTTGTCATTCCACAGCCTTGGAACTCTGGGTGAGTGCTGTCTTATGGCCTGTAGGTATTCTGGTTTCTTCCGGTGGATTCCCAAAGGTTTTAGGGGTCTCTTCATGGCATTTTTGGTTCCTTTTTGCCCAGCATACAGGGTCTGTGGGTGTGGGGCGTGATGTTTATTTATGTCTGCCAACTTGTGTCCAGATTTCGGCCAGCTTTAGGTGACAACATATTCACCGGGATAATTCAAGAAGGGCCTTATTCCAGCTCAACTTCCCCGGGTTTACCCACAGAAATATATTATTAATGCTTAGCAACTCTAGGAGAGAATGTTCCAGCTGTTGAGAGGAATTAACACTTATTTAGCTACTTTTTTAAAGCTCATTAAAGTTTATGGTGCTCTTGTTTATGTACTGATGCTGTTTCTATGCTACACTGTCAGTCTTCACTTACAAGAAGCAGTGGGGAGGTGGAAGGATGTGGACTTCAGATTATTAATATGTCAGATGAGAATAATAAAATAATCTTTTGCAGTTATTATAGTTCTTTTATTCCCGGTGTTCTTTCAAATGAATGAAGTCCACTTGCTTTTCCTATAGGAAGCTGGCACTGTGCACACACATGAGACTTGCCCTCTGCCTGCATTCTTCCTTCAGTCTTTCTGACTTTCATGTCACTGTCATCCATCCAGTTACCCAATGGACTCCCATTCCATATGTCTCCTGTAAACACGTGGTCAGCAAGTCTTACTACTTCTGGTTCCTGAAATACACCTACCTTCCATTACTGCTACCACTGCCTTAGTTTAGGTTGTTGGCATCTCTTGATGCATTTTAACGGCCTCCATACTGGTCTCTCTGTTCAATCTTGACCCCCTCTAACTAATAATTTCCCAGATATTTACAGTCTTCTTTCTTCTTTTGTAAATGTTTATTTTTGTGTGAGAGAAAGATAGACAGCAAGTGGGGGATGGACAGAGAGAGAGAGAGATAGAGAGAAAGAGAGAGAATTCCAAATAGGCTCCGTGCTGTGAGCACAGAGCCCATTGTGGGGCTCAAACCCATGAACCATGATATCATGACCTGAGCTGAAATCAAGCGTCGGATGCTTAATCGACTGAGCCATCCAGGCGCCCTTTTACAATCTTCTTTCTAAAAGATCAATGTGATTCTGTCATTCTTTGCCTGAAAACCATTCAGTTGAGTCCAATTAGGCACCTATCTCCTTGGCATACTTCCCTCCCCTTCCTTCTTTCCTGTAACTGGCCTGTGCTAGAATTATACAGAATTAGCTGCAGGTTCCAATCGGTCAGGCTTTTTCATGCCTTTATTCACTCTACCTGAAGTTTGCCCCTTCCAGTCCATCGTCTGTTGAAAACTGATGGAGATTGCTCATATGACACCTTTTCTAGCACCCACTCTGTGATTTTATCCTTATTCTTCTACTTTTCCCCTCATCATCACCTGATCATTCTGTGTTTCCAAGACAATGAATACGTTCTGAGATTATAACACTTATGGACTGCGCTATGCTGATTATAAACTCATTTATCCCACTGTACTCTGGACTCCTTGAACATAAGAACGGTATCTCTTTGTGTTTGTTGCTAGGCACTTAGACATTGCACATAGTAAGTAGATACTAAATGATAATGGTTGAATAATTGGATGTATGGATGGATAAGTGAATGGGTACTTCTGTTAATTTTCTGACTCCCTGCTGCTCTGTGCACTCTGGAATCCTCCACTGCAATTTCAGATCTAGGCCTGTTTTCAAAGGCAGCCCCCTCATTATTCATAACATTTTCCTCCCTTGTTAAAATCCCTTTCTTTCTCTGCACTGATTTTAAGAGAGAAGCATTTGAATGTAAACCATTTTATTCTAAATTGTGAATGACTCACTATCTCCACATTTCTATTTTTTTTATTTAAAAAAATTTTTTTTACATTTATTTATTTTTGAGAAACAGAGTGAGACAAAGCGTGAGCGGGGGAGGGGCAGAGAGAGAAGGAGACACAGAATCTGAAGCAGGCTCCAGGCTCTGAGCAAGCGGTCAGCACAGAGCCTGATGCGGGGCTCGAACCCATGATATGTGAGATCATGACCTGAGCTGAAGTCGGACGCTCAACCGACTGAGCCACCCAGGCGCCCCCACATTTACTATTTTTAAAATTATTTTTTATGCCTACTTATAGTTTTAAAGACAAGGTATAAATTCCTAGGTAAGATTCCAACAAAGATATTAGGCCAAAGGATATAGCTTTGCCCTGTCAAATTACCCTTTTACTTTGAGTCTATAGGCCAACCTGGTTTCACAAAGAAGAGCTTCCCTTTTATAAAATCAACAGATGATATTTATTATAACAATAATAACTACCTTTCCATGAGTGCTTGGCTGTTGATCGTCCACTATTTTAAATCCTTTATATATGTAATCTCATTTAGTCCTTAACAGTAGCCCTGAAAGATCAGCCTCATTTTCCCCATATTGTAGTTGAGGAAACAGAGGTATGGAGAAGCACACGATTTGCCTTAGCTCCCACAATTAGTAAGTGGAAAACTGGGATTTGAACCTGAGCTTTCCTGTGCCACCCAACCTATGCCCACAGTGAGTCCCCATGCCAGGTGAACACAGTGACTTTTCAGAGAAACACATTCAAGCAAACAGATTCAGGAAGAGATGGGGACAATCTATCAATTCTAGATGGAATGGTAAGAACGATGAATAGTGAGGCACTCTTCAAAAAAACTCCTTAAGTAAAACATAAAGAGAAGAAAATTGAACTAAAAAAGTTAAACTCAGAAAGTAACTTGCTCAAGTTGTTCAGTTAATAAATAATAAAAAGGGGATTTAATAAGAGTTCCAAGAATGAATACGCTTATTTTATCAGTTTGATTGAAAAAAAACCCCTGAGGCTCGGTGGAGTGTTCATTTTAATGAGGGCCTTGATATTTTTATATTTTGTGTCTATTATTAGAGCCATCAGATGAAGAAGTCTGCAGTTTCAGGGGTCTTTTTACTTTGGGCCGTGAAGTCTACCTTGCTATTCCCTGGTGTTTGTATTTCAGAATGTGTTTATATTTCTTTTTAGAAGAGAAATTCTAAGTGCTAATTCAATTGATTGCCCATGAGTGAGACACTGGGGCCTGGTGATGTGCATTTGTTCCAGTTCTCGAAACATCCCTTATTGGTCCTGATAGATGGCTCATTCCTCACAGGCTCCATTACTTCTGACTCACCCAAATGCCTTTTCTTGCTTTTCAGGGTTGCAATAGCTTTAAGGAATGAGGTCAATATTTCAAAGGCATAATTAATTTAGTATGCTTCCTCTTTCATTAGGAAGCTCATTTTCTCTTGAGCCTCTCTTTCTCAGCATATTTGCAAAGCCCTCTCATTCTCCCTTAATTCCCTTTGTGAGCAAAAGGAATTCACTTTCCCTTCCTTCCTTCCTTCTCCCTCCCTTCCATCTTTAGCTTTGTATTCTCATTCCTTAACATTATTTAACCTGACAGATGGCATGAATTCTTTCTACAATTTTTATTCTATCTTCAGTGGCAATGTATTTCTTTGCAGGGACCTGTGGGTCAAACTCACTGTGGTTCCAGCTACCTGGCCCAGCGGGAATGTCCACAGGGTGAGCTATAGACCAAGTTACACGTTAGTGGGACAGCAATGCCTGTGATAAGCACAGGAGAAAAGTGACCAGCAAGGTGAATAGCTTAAAATTTTTAATGATGGTAAAATACACATAAGATTTGTCATTTTATCCATTTTTAAGTGTGCAGTTCAGTAGTGTTAAATGTATAAACTATTGTGTAAACACTCTCCAGAATTTTTTTCATCTTGCAAAACTGAAACTCTTTGCCCATTAAATAGCAACCCCCACTTTCCTCTCTCTAGGCCCTGGAAACAACCATTCTACCTACTGTCTGTGAATTTGACGTCTCTAGGTACTTCATGTAAGTAGGATCATACAGTATTTGCCTTTTTGTGGCTGGTTCATTTAACTTATCACAATGTCCTCAAGATTCATGTTTGTTGTAGTATGTATCAGAATTTTCTTCCTCTTTAAGAATGAATAATATTTCGATTGTGTGTGTGTGTGTGTGTGTGTCTATACACTCAGAAGTATAATTCTTGGATCATATAGTAATTCTATTTTTAACTTTTTGAAGCATTTTCATGTTGATTTTATAGTGGCCACACCATTTTACATTCCCACAATGCATATGAGTTGTGCACAAGGATTCCAATTTCTCCATAACTTCACCAACACTTGTCATTTTGCTTTGTTTTGGTTTTTATAGTAACCATCCTAGTGGGAGTGAGGTTGCATAGCTTACTTTTAAGGTGTTTGGGAAAAATGGAAGTTTAGTTTGTTATAAGAATTTCTCTCTAAGATGTCAGTCTGCAGGAGGAAAGATAGTACCTAACACCAAGCAGTAGTTCTTGGTATCAGGTGGGAAAAGTGGTCTTAGATCAAAAGATTCTGATATAATATTAAGGAAATGAATTCAGGACTCCATGTTGAAAGAAGGGGCTGAGAGAAACTTGTGAAAAGTTGGCTTTACCCAAACACTATTTAAATTCACGGCTAGATCTCAATGCCCGGACCCAAAAGAACCATGCAGAAATCTAAGTAGGCAGGTTGGGGCATCAGCAGGGAGGTTGCCACCAGATGGTTCTCACAGACACTGGGGGTTGTGTTCACCTTGAGTTTCAAATTAAGTATTGAAAAACTGAGTTCACTTAAAATAAGCCAGTTTGGTAGGAGCTGAGTTGATTTTCTTGAACTGGGGAGAAGTTTTCCCCTGATGTGGAAAGGAGGGTCATTGCAGTGTTGGTTCCATTTATGAAAGCCAACATCCAGTGCTCCCTGGGTCTCTGGTCCCACTGACCTATGGTTGTGAGGGAAAATTGGAGTCATGGAAATAAAATTTAGTGAGAAAAAGCATATCCCAATTAGAAAAGAAAGGTTTAAAGACTGATTGAATGGGTGAAACAAGAAAGATCCCACTGGGTCAAAGTACAATGGATAGCCAGTTCCTTGCTATGTCTTTCTTAAATACATGACTCAAGCTTATGCACAATGTTCTAGCTTGTTAAGGAGGACTTGAGCAGAGTAAATAGAGTGTGATGATATAACTTTTCTGGCGGGAATGATTTGTAGATCTTTGTAGGTCTTTAATTTTCTCCTGTTTGCAAAATTAGCTCCACAGAGGCATGAAGCTAATAAATGCCCATTTTAGGTCAGCTAGTCATTTTCTAGGTAATATACATGTGTTACTGCTCTTAATATGATCCTCAAAACAACTCTATCCGGAGTGTCTTATTAATCCTATTATGTCTATGAAGAATCAGTGGCTCACAAGAGTTTAATAGATTTTTTAAGAATTCAAAGCTAAATGGTGACATTGGGGTTTGATTCAAGGGTTATGTTGATAATCGTCCCTGACAGCAAGCCACTGCTTCTACATTATGCTGATTAGAATATGCACTATACATGCGATGTGGGTCACATATTCTCCTCACCCTGACCTTGACTTCTCCACTGTAACATACCTGGCCATTGCTTCCAACTCCCTTGTCCTTGCTGCAATGCCAGTGTTTTAAGAGAATGAGCTTCACTCATATCATAGGAAAAGCCTCTGAGTTACTGACTCTTGTGTTGATAATTAAACCCTCTTCCCCCAAATCCTTGGAGAAATAGCCTCACTAAAACCAATCTGAGGGGGTACCTGGGTGGTTCAGTTGGTTGAGCATCCAACTTCGGCTCAGGTCATGATCTCACAGTTCATGAGTTCGAGTCCTGCATTGGGCTCGATGCTGTCAGCATGGAGCCCACTTCTGATCCTCTGTTCCCCTCTCTCCCTACCCCTCTGCTGCTGGTGCTCACTCTCATTTTCACAAATAAACATTAAAAAAAAACCAATCTGAGGACTATAACTTATTACTCTTACCATATAGTTACCCATTTTATTTATTTATTTTGTTGTTGTTTAGTTTTTATTTCATAATCATAAACTTGACTCTGCAATTCAGCTAGACTTGGAGAAGAGTAAAGAAAATACTCTTTTTTTTTTTTTTTGAGAGCACAAAGATTATAGGATATTTTGAGCAGGTAGGGGTAAAAGGTTGCTCTCCTAAGCTACAGAAGGAATGGTCTGGTAGTTAAGATAAAACACAAGTGAAATTTATTAGATTTGTCCACAGTCAGCAGTGGTGCTTTTCTTCCTGGTTTTGCCATTCCTGGACCCAGAGCGTTCCATGGCTTCCACGGTATTCCTGCCCTCTTTCACCTTGCCAAAGACCACATGCTTGCCATCCAAGCAACCACTGTGTTGACAGTGCAGATGAAAAAGTGGGAACCATTTGTGTTGGGTTTAGCATGTGCCATGGATGAGAGGCCAGGACCCGTGTACTTCCAGATGAAATTCTCATCATCAGATTTCTCCCCATGTTTGGGCTTGCTGTCAGTGCCATTATGGCATGTGAAGTCACCACTCTGGTGCGTAAATCCCAGAAAAATCCTGTGAAAGCAGGCAACTTTATAACCAAATCCTTTCTCTCTGGTGTTCAGAGCACGAAAGTGTTCTGCTGTCTTTGGAACTTTGTCTACAAACAGAAGGAGAGCCAGCCCAAGGTCTTGCCATCTATAGTGATGTCAAAGAACATGGTGGAGTTGACCGTGGCTGGGTGGTGTGGGTGGCTCTGGGGTGGCAACAACTGTAAGGCCTATAGTTATCTATTTTAATCCTCATAAAAACCTATAGGACCAGGCCCTAATATCCCCATTCTGTAGATGATGCTGTAGAGATGCAGAGGTTAAGAATTTGCCCAAGGTCACTTCACTAGGTGGTGTATACAGGAACTGTATGGCATAAATGCCACTCGGTGCCAACTGTTTTGAGCCTCAAGTTTCTATTTTTGCACCATAAAGAGCTTCGTTACATTTTTAAATTAAAGGACCCGTTGAGTGGATTTTTATTCAGTAACCCCTTTACTTGATCCCCAGTTTGTAGATTAAAGCAATTGAAGATGAGAGCAGCCACATGGAAGTAGAGAGGTAGAGTTGGGATTTGCATCTAGGTTTGATTGTCTGCACAACCCTTCATGGTGCACCCAGGCAGGGAATCCTGGGTATGGATTCTATCTATTCAAGGGCTTTTAAAGATACATTAATTACTGAATTCTCCCATTTTGCATGGGAAACCTCTGGGACAGTCTAAATGCTGGTCTTTGCTCCAGACATTCTCCCTCCTCCCCTCCAGGGTAACTCTTGGCTCTAGAGTACAAGATGAGACTGGTGATAAGAAGGTGTATAGATTTCACATATTGTAACCCACAGCAGTATCTACTAGATATGATTAGGCTTTTGAGTCCCGTCTGGGTTTGAATCCAACTTTCTTTTTCAACCTCATCTGTTAAGTGTCTGTCTCATAGTAGCGCTGGGAAGATCATATAAAGTAATGTGCGTGAAGTGCTTAGCATGATCTCTGACATGAAGAAAGGGCTCAATGTACCACAGCTGTAGTAAGAACTACCTTTGACTTGACTTGGGCTGAGAGGTGTGATTTTTCTGAATTGGAGACACTGCTCAGCAGGACTAAGTTACATTTAATTCACTGACATGATGTTTGTATTCTTTGGCCATAAGCATTTATATATCTGCAAGGGGGCTATGAATACTCATGGGTTTATCTGAAACATTACTGACTCTTCCCAAACATGTTTCTTTCTCTTGCCTTTTTTATATTCTTCTCTTTGTTACCTTTTCCTCTCTCTCGGTCAAAGGATGCACATAATTTTAACTCTCAGCACAAATAAACCAGATATGGGGAAAGAGGTGGGAGAGAAAAGCATTTAACTAGA
Source organism: Panthera uncia (assembly GCF_023721935.1). Taxonomy (NCBI): domain Eukaryota; kingdom Metazoa; phylum Chordata; class Mammalia; order Carnivora; family Felidae; genus Panthera; species Panthera uncia. The sequence goes on along the minus strand of NC_064808.1, from coordinate 23,344,152 downwards.
ATGCTTAAATAAGTGGAAAAGAGCAATAAGGAGATATGATTGATTTCCTTCTTTGCTTTTATGAACAGTGTTTTAAGACATAGCTCTATAAAATTGCAAAACCAAAATCTGGAAATAGGCAGAAGAAACCACATGCCATGACCCCGCCCCCCCCCCCCATTCTAGTGCATTTAATCCAACACCTTCCAGTCTTTTTCCCAATGCACTTATTTGAAATGCACATATAAGACAGAGGATAAACATCCTTGTACTTTTCCTTTTAACATGTTGCTGTAAAGCCATAAAATGACATGGGTGGAACTTAAATGAATATTGCTAAGTGAAAGAAGCTAATCTGGAAAGGTGACATACTGCATGATTCCAACTCTATGACGTTCTGGAAGAGGCAGAACTCTGGAGGCAGTAAAATGATTAGTGGTTACCGGTGGCTTGGGGGTAGGGAGAGAGGAATGAATAGTTGAAGCACAGAAGATTTATAGGGCAGAGGAATTATTCTGGGTCATATTCTAATGGATATGTGACATTATCCATTTGTCAAGAACCATAGAACTGTACTGTACAGAGAGTGAACACTAATGTATACTATACAATTTAGTTAATGATAACACATCAATACTGGTTCATCAATTGTATAAAATGCACAACACAAATGCAGATGTTAGTAATAGGGGAAACTGTATTGAGAAAGTTGTATATGTGAATTTTCTGTACCTTCTGCTCAATATTGCTATAAACCTAAAACTACTCTAAAAACAAAGACTATAAAAAATAGATATATTAGAATTTAAAATTTTGAACATCTGTTATGTCCTTCAAAATAGTCTTCTCAGATGTTATGTGCATGTTTTAATAATTCTGTCTGTGCTCAAAACATGTTGTAAGCCCTTGTTGAAAACTTTATACAGAGATGAGGTGGGTGATCAAGATGGAGATCCCATTTTTAAATTGCATTTGCGTAATCATCAGGAAATTGGGAAGAAACGAGACCTTTTCTTACATGACCCACACGTTGGATTTGAAGGTCTTCTCCGTAGAGCAAACGCATCCTGGCAAGAATATGTGTGTAGCCTCCCAAGACAGCTCTTTGAAAGAGAACGGTCCTTGTTTGGATTATGAAGGCTTGCATGCAAGGAATTAAAAATGAAATCACCACATTAACATCTTGATGTTTTTCTTCCATGGGACAGTGGACATTGGTGACTTTTGACTACCATATCGCAGTGGACATAGACCTTTAATCAAATCCTAGTTCTACCATATGCCAGCTGCAGAATCCGGGACAAGTTTGAATGCTAGTTTGTTTCTCCTCAAAATGGGAACTATTTTCTTGGAGGGTTTATGTGGAGTTTCATGGAGAATGCAAACTGTGCCTGGAATGTGTGACTCAACACCATCAGTCATGGTAAATATTATTAGCAGTAGTGTTGTTTTTATCAAGACAGCATGTGATTTCAATATTCTCTTGTGAGGCTGGTCTTAAAAAACTAGGGTTAGATTTATAGAAAGAAAAATACTTTGCAGCAGAAACTGTGCATGTCAATAAGTTATTACCTGACATATTAACACCTATTATTTTTAACCTATTTTCTTTTTTGTAGCAGTTAAGTTACAACATTCATGACTTACCATTGAAATTTTTGAGTTTACAGAAGTTCCTATAATGTCACTTTTGCTAATGGCATGCCGATATACTTTTAAGTGTGAAAGGAACTTGTATGTTGAAGCCAGTGTGTTGAGAATTGCCCATAACCTGCAGCCCATCTTAGCAATGCTGAGATCTGTAACCTGGAACAGCCATGGATGTATAACGTGAATGTGATTTGTCAGCTGTTTTTGACAGAATCACTGTTTTTGGCTTAGTCCATGTGCCAGCCTATTATTCCTATTACCCTTCAAAGTCAGACTCAGCTGCTACTCTAATTCCTGGGGGCAACATCTGGAGTCCGGTTTGTTTTTCCAGAGTATCATTTTGCCTCAACCTACACATTTCCAAGCAAATGTTAATATATCAAACAGGACTGATGAAGGATTCTGCTAATTGCCGAAACCCTTGGTTGATACTTTAGGAATAAGTACAAGAAATATCCAAATAAAACTTAGGAAAGGATAGAAATTAATTTTAGTAACAATATAATGCCAGTTCCAAGCCTGGCTCTTACAACTAACCATCAAGTTAATTTAATTCCTCAAACCCCATTGCTCCAACAAAATGTTGTTTAAATTAATTCATTCTTTCATTAGGCTGCCTAAGAGCACCGTGGAGTGATGAGAAATTACTGAGATGGCATTCGTGTTTCAAAAGCCCCTCAGTTTCACTTCATTTTCCATCCTGACATGGGACTAATGTTCTGCATTTGCATGCTAAAATAGTATTTTTAATTGTAAAAGTGGTGTTGTTAAATTACCTTCAAATGAGTTTATTTTAAACGGTTCATTAAAGTTTTTGAAATCATTCCCTGCATGATTGCATCTCTTCTCTGCTTTGATGTATTACATCTCTCACCAAAAACACTGGCGCTGAGAGAAAAACCTTTTCTTGCAAGACTCGCATCTCACGATCTGGCCAGTTTTGAAGTGAGAACAGCAAAAGCCTCATGCTATTGCAGAGTGGCTGAGGGCATCGGCTCCCGCACCTCAGCTGAGAGGCTCGGGTGAGGGGTGAAGGCAGGTGGCTGTGTTCTGCAATAATGAAAGGTCAAAGCCACAGAGGTTTCAGAAGGCTTGTGTCAATTCAGAAGATGAAAAGCAGCTCCCTCTGGATAGCTAGTTTGGTTCTGAGATTTAAATATATCTCACAGATTCTGTGTGTCCCCTTTCATTTTAACTCCCCCCCTCTCTCCCCCGATGCCACATTTCCTCTTCATTATTTCTCCTCTCTCAGTGTCTTTTAAGCCTCAACAATTACTTTCTCAAAGAAGGTTTCTTTGGGAAACAAATAGCATGATTTTCCTGAGATTGTCATTTGTATATCTGTGAGAGTTCCTTTGTCATATTATTCATTTACAATAGGTTTAGGGGAATGTAAAGTTGCAATAGGTTAATGGAATAGATTTGAGTGTGACTTTTTTGTTATTGTTATGAGGTCCTAATTTCCCATTCAGATCCACTGCTTTCTGCAGTGGTGGAAGCACCCGTCAGAAACCATTGAGCAAGAAGGCTCTGCCCATGGAGTTAGATAACAAGGAGAGAAAGTGTGGAGAGCTACTAGCTGTGTTATATGCTCTAGTATATAAGGTCAGCACTTTGAAACTTGTTGATCAGTGGATGGCCTTGAAGGTATCTCTTTATCTCTTATCATTCTTCCTTTATTTTAAATGTTTTTTAAAGTTTATTTATTTATTTTGAGGCGGGGGAGGGGCGGAGAGAAGGGGTGAGAGAATCACAAGTAGCCCGGAGTCCGATGCAAGTCTCGATCTCAAGAACCCTGAGATCATGACCTGAGCCAAAATCAAGAGTCGGACGCATAACTGACTGAGCCACCCAGACGCCTCTCATCCTTACTTGTTAAATAAAATCCAAACTCTGCTTAATGACCCAAACCATCCTAACCTTGCGTGGAAGCAGCATTTCATTTTCTATTTGGACAGAATTCTGGCTTTCCCCCTTCACGTCTTTTATTGAACATGCTGTCTTTCTGATTATGTTTAAAATACCACAGTACTATTACATGTTAAAAATTTGTTCTAGCTTTTTAAATAACGATAATAGCCCAGTTATCCAATTATCAATTGCTGGAGCCAATGTCAAGAGCAGAACTCCTGTTTCCTCAAGTAAGCCACAATTCCTAGACCTTGCCCTTCAATCTTTGACCTACATTAACTTTTCCTTGAACTTGAATCGCACACAGTGCATCAGCATGCACTTGTTGAGCACCTACTATGTGCAAGATACTGTAGTAAGAATCGTGAGGAATACAAAATTATAAAAATGGAGAGGAAATGAAAGCTAATAATAATTTTCTCCATGTTAGTTACTGGTCTATGTATTTTCACCTGAATTATCTCATGACAGCCTTCTAGGATAGAAAAGATCATCTTCATTTTATAGACACAGAGTCTGTAATTCTAATTTTAGTTGTCAAGGAATTGACAGTCTAGTGGGGGAAATAAGGCGCGCACACATGATAAAATAAAAATATAAAGCAATACATAACGGATATCAAATGAGTATTTCCCATGTAACTACCATAGTTGTTGAAAAGAGGGGTCATGAATTTGGGTTGGGCTTAGTAGGAACATCTTTGATACTATGGTGGGGAAGGAAATGCATTCATGCTGTAAGCATTTTTGTAGTGCTCACCATAGAAAGATTTTATAGTCTGAGGGTATGGACTGATATATAAACAGGAGCATGAAGGAGGGAGTGATGTTTGAGTCTTGACTTATAAGCTGAATGTCTTTGTCTTGGATGAAGATAACTTGGAATTTTTAGTTCAAGCTATGATAAGAATGGGCTCCATTGCTTTATTAGAAATGAAGTCTTTTGTTGAAACTATTAATTGAAATGATGCAGAAAATCAACTCCAGGTTCCAGACAGTTCAGTATTTTGTTGCTGACCAAGGAGTATATTGAGGAAAATCTCATCTGTTTCCTGTGACATCAAAGGTTAGGATTTTTCTCTGAATATTTCCAATTTCCTTAAAAACTTGTTGATAGTGCTACCAAAGAGAAGTTTAGAAAGCTATATTTGTGTGTCATGGCATAAGGAACTTGATAGATGTAATTAAGATTACTAGTCATCTGACCTTAAAATAGCGCTTTTTCTTGGATAATCTTGGCCAGCCAAACATAATCTCATGAAACCTTGGAAACAGAAATATTTCTCAGGATAGTAGCAGAAGTGGAAGTCAGAAATTTGAAATATGAGAATTCAATATGTTGTTGTTGCCTTGTACCTGAAAGGGCCCATGTGTGTAAGGAACTGAAGTCTGTCTAAAACCTGAATGAGGTTTTTAGAGCCTTGAGATGAGAGCCCAGCTTAATGGACACCTTGTCTTCAGCTTTGTGAGGTCCTGAGCTGAGCACCCAGTTGATCCACACTGTGCCCAGACTTCAGGCCCACAGAACTGTGAGATAATAAATAGATGTTATTAAAGCCATTAGCTTTGTGGTTATTAGTTAATGCAGCAATAGAAAACTGATATACTCAGCAAGGCCTCAAAGGCATATACAGAGAGCCTCTGTCTCTGGCTTTATCTTGCTCCACTTCTCTTAACTGCTACACTTGCTACTTTTCAACAATGCTGACTAACTATAGTGCATTGAATTGTGGTCTCCAAAATATATGTCCATGTCGTAGCCAACAGAACCCATGAATATGACCTAATTTGGGAAAAAGGTCTTTACAGATAAAATGAAGGATCTCAAGATGAGGGTCATACTGGATTAACCAGGTAGACCTCAAATCCAATGACAAGTGTCCTTATTAGAGACAGAAGAGGAGAAGACCATGTAAAGATGGGAGCAATGACTGGCGTTACAGTGTCCCAAGCCAAGGAACATCTGAAACCGCTATAAAGAGTAATATGCAAGAAAGGAGTCTCCTGTCCAGCCTCCTTAAAGAACATAGCCCTGCCAACACCTTGACTTAGGACTTCTGGCTTCCAGAACTGTGAGAGAATAAGTTTCTGTTGATTTAAGCCACTTGCTTTGGGGTAATTTAATATAGCAGCCCTAGGAAACCAATATACAGACTTTTCACCTTCTTAAGCATATTGCAACCCTTCCTTTCTCTGGTCCTTCTCAGAGTTTTCGAATTCAAGTGTCACTCCATGTAGTTCTCCCCCCAACTCTTTCCATTTGCCTGGTTGACTTCTTCTCATGCTTAAGGTCTTAGCTAAGTTGAAACTTCCTTAGAAAATCTATTCCTGACCACTCCTCTCTACCACTCTGTTAATGGTTTAGGCTTCTTTGTTACATACTATAGTAGCAACATATTCTTGCCTATACTTATTTGCATAATTATTTGTTCCATGTTTTTTTTTTCTTTCTGCTGGACTGTCTGCCATAGGACGGTCCTCATTTCCATGTTGCTCACCCAAGTACAGTACCTGTTACAGAGCAGGTGGGCTATAAATATTTGTTTCATGAATAAATGAATATTCCTTCTGGCACATTCTCTGGGAATACCAAAGGGATCAATGCCATGCAAAAGTCAATGGAAAAAGAATTTAAATGTTTCTCTTCATGACACCCAACTCTAATGCTGTTTCTCAAAGTGCCAACCTTCTATTTATGTTCAAACTCAAGAATTAAGCAGTGGTGCGGACTGGTGAAGATAAAAAGAGAATAGTTAAGACTCAGAGCTTCTGTTCCTAACCTTCTCCTTAAATGCCTTTCAGATTTGTTTCTAAAGAGCAGCAACTGAGAGGAGGAACATGATGCTTATCTGATGCCCACATAATTGTTTATTTCTGAGCAGACAGCCTATGCTGTAAACAAGTTTTTTTTTCTTTTCATTTGTTTCCCCTTTTTGTTTAAGTGAAAGTAATTATGTTTGCATTAGATTAAGCACTGGCTTGTTCTGGTGCTGAAACAATGGAGATTTGTTTTTCTTCCCCATCTCCCATTCACTGGGTCATTCTGACAGTAGCACTGAGGAGTGAAGCCACAGTCCTATTGCAGAATTGGAGCTGTGTCCTCAGAGACACTTGCCCTCTGCAGAAAGGAAGGGGGGGCCGGTGGCAAGGGAAATTGAAAATATGATTGAAATATGATGAAAATATGAAAACTATTGTAAGAATGATTTTGGTTTTGCTTTCTTTCATGGGAGGTCACATGAGGAGCCAACTTCTTTTAACAGTCACTTAATGAAGCAGAAAAATAATTAAATCGCTTGTGACCTCAATCATTCATATCTGCTTTTTGTGTGTTTTATGGCCAGTGGGCCCCCAAGGTTTTCCCTAGATGCCTAAGTTCTTAAATTTTGGGGGTAGACTCTTGGACAGAATTGCCATGAGATACTCTGCAGTAATTAGAGAAGCCTGGGGAGCTTCTACAGGTGGACCTGGGAGAGGTAAAGACTGGGGAAGGGGTGCTGAATCTCCTAGTCTCCCTGAATTCTCTGAAGAGTGAGGACAATGACCTTCTGGATCAACAGTGACCAAGTGGGAGCCAGTTAGCTCTGAAATCAGAGTTCTAATGATAATTGGAGTCTCTCCCTCTCACTATGGAAGGTACACATCTCATTTTCCTCACAGAGCTCACAGACACATATTTTTCAGCTGCTTGGCCTGGTCAGAATGACTAGGTTTCTTAGTACAGGAAGCTTTCTTTCAGCTCAGGATTTTATTTGAAACTTTCTAAAGTTTCTTTTTTTTTTTTTTTTTTTTTGTCATTCTCTCATTCCTGGTCTTGTCTGCATCTGGGAGGCTATGTGGGGAGACGTGGAGGCTATAGAGGCTCAGAGAAGATTGAGATAGGTGTGTTGGCTGTGGGAATATCAGCATGTTACTTGTCACGTCAGGCTGTAGTTTCTTCTAATATTAAATGGGTGGGATAATGTTCACCTCTGGGGCTTGCTGTGAAGAAAAAGGTGAGATAATGTAGGAAGAACATCAGCACAGTTTCTGGATAATCTTTCAAGATTAGCCAGAACATTCCCCACACTGTGTCTTTAGTGGACTATGCCAGTAGCTAAGACAGCACCACTATTTCTATTTACTTAGGATGTTACAGTTTAATCCTCTGTTTTACCACATAACATATTTTATCCTCAGACTTGTTTTTTTTTAAATTTTTTTTCTTTAACATTTATTTATTATTGAGAGACACAGAGCGTGAGCAGGGGAGGGGAAGAGAGAGGGGGAGACACAGAATCCGAAGCAGGCTCCAGGCTCTGAGCTGTCCGCACAGAGCCCGACGCGGGGCTCGAACTCACAGACGGCGAGATTGTGACCTGAGCCGAAGTCGGTTGCCCAACCAACTGAGCCACCCAGGTGCCCCAGACTTGTTTATTTAAGGTAGGAACATAGTTTTTTTCTTTCTTGGTAACTTGGACCTTTATCATTCAAAATATCTACCCTAGTGAGACCTACCTTAGGCCACACAGTCCCCTGTTATCACATTTTCTCATTAGCAGGGATTTTAATAAGAAGAGAAAGAACTTAAAAATAATATTTTTTGAGCACTTACTATGGGCAGACAGTCTACAAATGAAAAAAGTTGGTAACTTTTTACCACACACACACTTATTACAATATTATTGATTATAGTTTTTATGCTGTGCTTTAAATCTCTGAAAAACACGTTCTCTTTTAATGAAACCACTTCTCTCTATGTTTTGAAGGATTAAAAGAGTGAATTCTTAAAGTGGGACAGAGTAGGATCTGTGCCTCCTTAATGCTTATGAGCACTAGAAAACCACCCCTTTCCATTCAGAAAAGAGACTTCTCGATTGCTCAAAGAACTCATCTTCTCTCCCTGAAATGATGAATTCTTACCCCTTGAAGAGTGGTTAAAACAGTCACAGAGAGGACAACCTGTGTGAGGGCTTGGTGTGTTGATTGGCACATCTCCACTGGCTTTGGGTTCTTCATGACAAAGCTCAGAGCTATATGGGTTGTGGGCATTGTTCCTGGACCCTTGAAAAAATCCCCAGTTTCTCTTCTTATATAATCTCAGTAGGCCCCTTTTTAGTAAATTATTGTGTGTCCCTTAGTCACATGATACATTCAGAAACAAGGGTTTGGTATGCAGAGTTTGAGTAATGGGCTAAAATGAGACCATTTCTCTTTGCCTGACAGCATCTCATTAACCACTCAAACCCATACTCAGCCATTGTTCACACTCCTTCTGAGAGGGTAATAGCAAGACATTGAGTTATGAAGGGAATCTGGGGTTCCCCCAAAGCCATAGCAGATTGACATGTAGTTTCTAAAACTGCCTTTTGTTCAGTGCAATTTGACATAATTTGGTTAGGCTTTGTGTATTTTCCCTCTCACTGGGTAAAAGTGAAACTCAGTATTGCTTCATAACATCTGCTATCATGGGAATAATTTTTTGGATTACTTAGAAAAATCTTCCACTAATCGCCATGCCGATGCCTCATTGTTTTTGTAACTTTATTTATTATAAAGCTGACTGAAGAAATGTAGATAAGCACTGTGGCACAGCTCCTGGGGGACCATGGTACAGAGCTGTGCACAATAGCATCTCTGTCTTAAGCACTTATAATCCAGTTTACCAAACCAGACATTCCTGTAAAAAAAACCTAATGTTATAGGACAGAGCCTGTAAGCTGCGTGAGAGGGACACTTTGAATGATTCACTTTGAATGATACCCCACAGTCTGCAACATTGTACGTAGTAAATATATATGCTTTCAATGAATGAATAAGTGAATGGTACAGTAGGCAAACGAAAGCTATAATATGTCATAAAAGAAAAATTATGGGCTTTGGAGCAAAGGGGAGAATTCTGGCTTTACCTGTTTATTGTGTGATTTGGGGCTAGTCACTGATTCTGTGTTCTCATTTGAAAAATGGATATACTAAGCATTTCCTCTTTTGTTTGTGATGAGTTAGTGAGAAAATGCTTGAAAAAACCCAGGATGAGTAAATGTGTATATATCTACATATGTACCTACGTATGTAATTATTTCTTCCTTTGTTTGTTCTAAAAAAGGATTTACAGTAACATAAAGAAACATCGAAGTTACTAGGATTACATATAAAAGTAGAGGAGGAAATGTTAGTAAAAGGAAATTAAAGATGGAGAAAAATGTAAGTATAATCAAGGCTGAATATACATAAATTGCAGGGTATATATATTTCTACACTATCTAGAAAAGAACCACAAATTTGGCTCTGAGCTTTCAAGTAAATAAGGAAAAGAAGTTAATATGATAAGATACATAATTCACATTGTTAATCAAATTAAAACAACAACAACAACAACAAAACACCTTTTCAGAAGACTGGTCCTGAGTTAAAAGAAAAGTTTTCTGTGAACTACATTCTCCATAAACAGACCTCACTGGGTTATTTCTTTTAGTGCATATCACTGTGGAACTGTGGAATCCAGTAAACAGTATGCCTTAAAATGGGAAGGAGGACATAAAAACCTGCTATATAAAACATTGATTTCTCATGGTAATATTTATTCCTAGGATAAGTTTAATTTATCCACTGTTATTTCACTTTAGAAGCACCATATAAAAACAAATCAAAGATAGAAGAAGTGACCAAAAGGATAGCCAATCAAAAAAGCTTGGCTGCAGAGATTATAAATAGGGATATTTTGGAGTTGGATTTTTGGAGGAAAAAAAATTGCTTACTCAATTGCAATTATGATGATTATGGTTTAAAGTTATTTTTAATAATTCACTTTTTATTTGGCATTTTTGTCATATATTTTACTTCTACATAAGTTATAAACTCCACAAAATGTTGCTATTATCATTGCCTGAAGCAGTCAATGATCTTTTATATTTCCCTATATTTACATTTTTGGGTGTTGTTCATTCTTTGTTAGTTTTCCATGCTTTCTTCTGGAATCATTTTCCATTTGGATCAAGGAAATTCCTTTATTTTTACAGTAAAATTGTGTTCCAGTGAATTCTTTCATGACTATCCGAGAATATCTTTCTTTTGCTTTCATTCATAAGGGATATTTTTTACCAAGTATAGAATTCTAGTGCTGGCAGTTTTTCTTTTAGCACTTAAAAAAAAAAAAAAACGATTACGATTTCTTATGGCAGACATAGTTTCTGTTGAGAAATCAGCTGCCATTTTCATTGTTGTTTCCCTGAAGAAAATGTTTCTTTGCTCCCCTCTAGTTGATTTTAAGATTTTTCTCTTCATTTATGTTTTCCTTTTGCTTTTGGGTTTCCAACTTCTATGCTTAGGTGTGATTTTCCTTGTATTTATTCTGTTTCAAATTCACTGACCTTCTTAATATCTAAGTTCCGTTAACTCCAAAGTAAAATTTGTGAGTCTGCATGCTATCTCTTGAGCTTTGGCTGTGCTCAGATCATATTCTAGTTGTGCCTAAATGTATTCAGTGATACCTTTTTAAGTTATAGCCATGTATCTCTTCAGAGGAAATATCAATTGATTCTATTACCTTTCTCAGCCAGCCATCGTCTGCTTCTTACACCTGACTGAACTGAATGCACAAGCAGAGTCACATTTAATAGAAAACCTTTTAGTGACCACTCCTCACCCAGTTTTCATGGGAACAAAGGCCAGTCCAATAATAGGTTAATTTTTAGTTTGATTACATTTAAAGTTTCTCATTTTATAAGAATCATTCTATCCTGGCATTATGGACTTACCTATTTTTTTCCCTATTTTTTTTTGCCAAGACTATAGCTGATAGGTGTTGATGGGTTAGTCACTTACCAGATACCAGTTAATGTCAAAAGAAACATTACTTAAATATTAAGAGAAACATTACTTAATTATTGCAGACTTGAATATGAAGTAGATTGGACTATTTATACAAAGTCTAGAAGTTATACAATACAGGTCTGGGTTAAAACATTCCATGAAAGCTTTGATAGCTTTAAGACAGTGTCTACAAAATTATGGCTTGCTCTACATAGAATTTTCATGATAAATCCCTCTTTTAGAAACTAACTCTTGAATGTTTTCCTTATACAAAGACAAAAAAGAGGATAAAGATTCAGAAATATATTTTCCATTTACTTGCAATTTCTTGGATGCTGTAATCGAGCTATATTTACAGGGGATTTGTATTGCTGAATTGTTGATTCCTTCATGGAGGGCATACAGTTCTTAAGCCAGAATCATTACCATTTGGAATGCTGTGTGGTATAAATTGGAGAAGCCCTGAACTTCAAATAGAGTAATCTAAGTTCTAGGAACCATTTAGTCTTTGAACAGTTGGATGAAGTTGGGTAAATCACTTCATTTGTAAAAGGATGGAATTGAGTTAAATGATTTTTAGCTTGATTATTTCTAATTATAGGACTAATTATATTGCCTGTCTTAAAGGCAGGCAAATTTTGTGCCCCATCCATTTTCAAGAAATGTTCAGATTTTTTACTTTGGTTGTTGATGTATAGGTGCCATTGTGGAAAAATTTGTGAGCATCTAAATCTGTCATATATTAACTTTTTTTTCAGGAGGACAAGAAATAAGACTGACTCCTTTCTGTGCTTTCTAAGTTTAGAAGCAATTAAGAGAAGAGCTAATTGTAGAACAGGGATAAACCAAGGAGGCTATTTGAGTGTTATGGAAATTTTAGGAGGAAAGAATTTGAAGAAGGGAGTGATAAACTGCCAAATGTTGTAGAGAGAGAGAGGAAGTTGATGAACAGAAAGCAGAAAACAGCATTAGTGAGCAGTGAGAAGTCAATGTCATTTTTGAGTAGAGGCCAGTTTTCAAGGGATAAAGAAGGGAGTGGGTGATGCATGGGAAGTGGAGTTCACATTCTTCCTTTGAGAAACTTGGAGTCATAAAACAAGAGACTGTTATCCTAGGAGGAAAACAGTGCTGAAAAAAAGAATGCTTTATGATTAGAGAGAGCTAATGAAATTTGCACATGATGGCTGTTACTTTTTTTTTCTGTGCTGTATAATTTTCTTTTGCAGGATCACCTCGTTTATAGCCTCTGTCCATGTAGTGTATCAGTAGCTAATTCACACTTCTCTCTTCCCTGGTACTCCAAGATTTCCATGTGACTCAGACCTAGTCAAAAAAGCATTCTATCTTTTGGTCAAAGGATTTGGTTCAGGGAGAAGCACATGACTCCAGCCAGGAGATTAAGAAGTCTCTCTGGGGACTTTTTCCTGCAGTCATTAGGAAAGAGGACATTTTTTCCCTCTATGTACAAAGGATAATGAGAATGTTTGAAAATGAAAGACCCAGAAGTAAAGATTACAAACACTTATAGAGGATACACACACACACACACACACACACACACACACACAGAAGAGGCATTGGAGAGAGACAGAGACAGAGAGAGAGAGACTAAGGTTGACTGTCAACACTCTTTGAGCTTTTAGATCTAACTCTAAGTGTAACTCTGAATTTTAACCAATCATAGTAAAAAGGTATACAAAGGAAAAATCCGGAGAGAAGAATGAAAGACTTGAGTCTGGCAAAAGCAGTGTCTACTGATGAAATCGAGTCTCAGAGGGAGCTCTAGGAGATGAAGTGGAGGGGTTTGCCTTCTGTACCTCTCAGATGCCGAAGAAAGGAGAAAAGGATAACACTGGAGATACAGAGAAATGTTGATATGGGGAGAAGCAGAGTTGAAGAGATTGATATTAAACAGCTAAGATCACTTTTATACAATAGGAAAAAGTTACCAATCATTTTTCACATAATCAACTTGTTACATTGATTTTTTTCATAAATGGTTATAAGAAGTTGCTTTCAAAAAGATGTTATGTTACTGATTGATTTCTATAGGTGATTGACTATAAATTGCATAGGGATATATGAAAAGCAGTAGAAGATACGGATAACCCTTGAAATGTCTCCCTCTCTCTCTCTCTCTCTCTCTCTCTCTCTCTCTCACTCTCTCTCTCTCTCTCTCTCTCTCTCACACACACACACACCTGCGGACATAGGTGCACTACCTTTGAATATTGTTATTTGTGAATGCAGCTGTGAATAAGCCCAAGCACTGGAAGTGGATCTCTGCCTTGATGTCCTAACCAGCCAACTCCTGGTATACTTTATGAACATAGTCCTGTTTGCTCTCTGTGGTATTCCTGTTTCCTTCCTTTTTTCCTTATTCCTTCCTTGTGAATATTTATAATGTGCTAGCTATAGGGATTACACTTTTCAATAAGAAAGATATAGTCTCTGCCATCACAGTGGTAAAAAAAAATGATGAAAGGATTAAGAAGGACCAAATATTTCAAGAGCCTGGAGTCTTGTATCTATTTTTAACAACTGCAGAAGTTTTTATAAGAACATTATTTATTGATAAGTTGTCAAAACAGAATCAGCTGTGCTTATTTTTATTGAAATTGAAAAGTTGATTATGTCCGACAAGCTTGACAATTTATGTGGACAAGTCTTTGGAGAAAAGTCAGTTTTTAAAAATAGTGTGTTCAGCTAGGCTACATCTAGTTTTATTTAATTGAATATCAATAAATATATTTTAGCATGTGCCATTTCTTTGCTATCTTCTCCCCACTTGACAGGTGTTTCTTAAGCAAAAGTCTTATTATTTTGTGACAGATAAAGGGAATTAAATTATTTTTTTTAATATATGAAGTTTATTGTCCAATTGGTTTCCATATAACACCAGTGCTCATCCCAAAAGGTGCCCTCCTCAATACCCATCACCCACCTTCCCCTCCCTCCCACTCCCCATCAACCCTCAGTTTGTTCTCAGTTTTTAAGAGTCTCTTATGCTTTGGCTCTCTCCCACTCTAACCTCTTTATTTTTTTTATTTCCCCTCCCCCATTGGTTTCTGTTAAGTTTCTCAGGATCCACATAAGCGTGAAACCATATGGTATCTGTCTTTCTCTGTATGGCTTATTTCACTTAGCATAACACTCTCCAGTTCCACCCATGTTGCTACAAAGGGCCATATTTCATTCTTTCTCATTGCCACGTAGTACTCCATTCTGTATATAAACCACAATTTTTTTATCCATTCATCAGTTGATGGACATTTAGGCTCTTTCCATAATTTGGCTATTGTTGAGAGTGCTGCTATAAACATTGGGGTACAAGTGCCCCTATGCATCAGTACTCCTGTATCCCTTGGGTAAATTCCTAGCAGTGCTACTGCTGGGTCATAGGGTAGGTCTATTTTTAATTTTTTGTGGAACCTCCACACTGTTTTCCAGAGCGGCTGCACCAATTTGCATTCCCACCAACAGTGCAAGAGGGTTCCCGTTTCTCCACATCCTCTCCAGCATCTATAGTCTCCTGATTTGTTCATTTTGGCCACTCTGACTGGCGTGAGGTGATATCTGAGTGTGGTTTTGATTTGTATTTCCCTGATAAGGAGCAACGTTGAGCATCTTTTCATATGCCTGTTGGCCATCCGGATGTCTTCTTTAGAGAAGTGTCTATTCATGTTTTCTGCCCATTTCTTCACTGGGCTATTTGTTTTTCGGGTGTGGAGGTTGGTGAGCTCTTTACAGATTTTGGATACTAGCCCGATATGTCATTTGCAAATATCTTTTCCCATTCCATTGGTAGCCTTTTAGTTTTGTTGATTGTTTCCTTTGCTGTTCAGAAGCTTTTTATCTTCATAAGGTCCCAGTAGTTCATTTTTGCTTTTAATTCCCTTGCCTTTGGGGATGTGTCAAGTAAGAAATTGCTACGGCTGAGGTCAGAGAGGTCTTTTCCTGCTTTCTCCTCTAGGGTTTTGATGGTTTCCTGTCTCACATTCAGGTCCTTTATCCATTTTGAGTTTATTTTTGTGAATGGTGTGAGAAAGTGGTCTAGTTTCAACCTTCTGCATGTTGCTGTCCAGTTCTCCCAGCACCATTTGTTAAAGAGACTGTCTTTTTTTCCATTGGATGTTCTTTCCTGCTTTGTCAAAGATTAGTTGGCCATACATTTGTGGGTCTAGTTCTGGGGTTTCTATTCTATTCCATTGGTCTGTGTCTGTTTTTGTGCCAATACCATGCTGTCTTGATGATGACAGCTTTGTAGTAGAGGCTAAAGTCTGGGATTGTGATGCCTCCTGCTTTGGTCTTCTTCTTCAAAATTACTTTGGCTATTCGGGGCCTTTTGTGGTTCCATATGAATTTTAGGATTGCTTGTTCTAGTTTTGAGAAGAATGCTCGTGCAATTTTGATTGGGATTGCATTCAATGTGTAGATAGCTTTGGGTAGTATTGACATTTTGACAATATTTATTCTTCCAATCCATGAGCACAGAGTGTTTTTCCATTTCTTTATATCTTCTTCAATTTCCTTCATAAGATTTCTATAGTTTTCAGCATACAGATCTTTTACATCTTTGGTTAGATTTATTCCTAGGTATTTTATGCTTCTTGGTGCAATTGTGAATGGGATCAGTTTCTTTATTTGTCTTTCTGTTGCTTCATTATTAGTGTATAAGAATGCAACTGATTTCTGTACATTGATTTTGTGTCCTGCAACTTTGCTAAATTCATGTATGAGTTCTAGCAGACTTCTGGTGGAGTCTATCGGATTTTCCATGTATAATATCATGTCATCTGCAAAAAGAGAAAGCTTAACTTCATCTTTGCCAATTTTGATGCCTTTGATTTCCTTTTGTTGTCTCTTTGCTGATGCTAGAACTTCCAACACTATGTTAAACAACAGCGGTGAAAGTGGACATCCCTGTTGTGTTCCTGATCTCAGGGAGAAAGCTCTCAGTTTTTCCCCATTGAGGATGCTGTTGGCTGTGGGCTTTTCATAAATGGCTTTTATGATCTTTAAGTATGTTCCTTCTATCCCGACTTTCTCGAGGGTTTTTCTTAAGAAAGGGTGCTGAATTTTGTCAAAGGCCTTTTCTGCATTGATTGACAGGATCATACAGTTCTTATCTTTTCTTTTATTAATGTGATGTATCACGTTGATTGATTTGCGAATGTTGAACCAGCCCTGCAACCCAGGAATGAATCCCACTTGATCGTGGTGAATAATTCTTTTTATATGCTGTTGAATTCGATTTGCTAGTATCTTATTGAGAATTTTTGCATCCATATTCATCAGGGATATTGGCCTGTAGTTCTCTTTTTTTACTGGGTCTCTGTCTGGTTTAGGAATCAAAGTAATACTGGCTTCATAGAATGAGTCTGGAAGTTTTCCTTCCCTTTCTATGTCTTGGAATAGCTTGGGAAGGATAGGTATTATCTCTGCTTTAAACATCTGGTAGAACTCCTCTGGGAAGCCATCTGGTCCTGGACTCTTATTTGTTGGGAGATTTTTGATGACTGATTCAATTTCTTCGCTGGTTATGGGTCTGTTCAAGCTTTCTATTTCCTCCTGATTGAGTTTTGGAAGTGTGTGGGTGTTTAGGAATTTGTCCATTTCTTCCAGGCTGTCCAGTTTGTTGGCATATAATTTTTCATAGTATTCCCTGATAATTGCTTGTATCTCTGGGGGATTGGTTGTAATCATTCCATTTTCATTCATGATTTTATCTATTTGGGTCATCTCCCTTTTCTTTTTGAGAAGCCTGGCTAGAGGTTTATCAATTTTATTTTTTCAAAAAACCAACTCTTGGTGTCGTTGATCTGCTCTATAGTTTTTTTAGTTTCTATATTGTTTATTTCTGTCTGATCATTATTATTTCTCTTCTTCTGCTGGATTTATGCTGTCTTTGCTGTTCTGCTTCTATTTCCTTTAGGTGTGCTGTTAGATTTTGTATTTGGGATTTTTCTTGTTTCTTGAGATAGGCCTGGATTGCAATGTATTTTCCTCTCAGGACTGCCTTTGCTGCATCCCAAAGCGTTTGGATTGTTGTGTTTTCATTTTCATTTGTTTCCATACATTTTTCAATTCCTCTCTAATTGCCTGGTTGACCCATTCATTCTTTAGTAGGGTGTTCTTTAACCTCCATGCTTTTGGAGGTTTTCCAGACTTTTTCCTGTGGTTGATTTCAAGCTTCATAGCATTGTGGTCTGAAAGTATGCATGGTATGATTTCAATTCTTGTATACTTATGAAGGGCTCTTTTGTGACCCAGTATGTGATCTGTCTTGGAGAATGTTCCATGTACACTCGAGAAGAAAGTATATTCTGTTGTTTTGGGATGCAGAGTTCTAAATATATCTGTCAAGTCCAACTGATCCAATGTATCATTCGGGGCCCTTGTTTCTTTATTGACCGTGTGTCTAGATGATCTACCCATTTCTGTAAGTGGAGTGTTAAAGTCCCCTGCAATTACCACATTCTTATCAATAAGGTTGCTTATGTTTGTGAGTAATTGTTTTATATACTTGGGGGCTCCCGTATTCGGCGCATAGACATTTATAATTGTTAGCTCTTCCTGATGGATAGACCCTGTGATTATTATATAATGCCCTTCTTCATCTCTTGTTACAGCCTTTAATTCAAAGTCTAGTTTGTCTGATATAAGTATGGCTACTCCAGCTTTCTTTTGACTCCCAGTGGCATGATAAATAGTTCTCCATCCCCTCACTCTCAATCTGAAGGTGTCCTCAGGTCTAAAATGAGTCTCTTGTAGACAGCAAATAGATGGGTCTTGTTTTTTTTATCCATTCTGATACCCTATGTCTTTTGGTTGGTGCATTTAGTCCATTTACATTCAGTGTTATTATAGAAAGATATGGGTTTAGAGTCATTGTGATGTCTGTAGTTTTCATGCTTGTAGCGATGTCTCTGGTACTTTGTCTCACAGGATCCCCCTTAGGATATCTTGTAGGGCTGGTTTAGTGGTGACGAATTCCTTCAGTTTTTGTTTGTTTGGGAAGACCTTTATCTCTCCTTCTATTCTAAATGACAGACTTGCTGGATAAAGGTTTCTCGGCTGCATATTTTTTCTGTTCATCACATTGAAGATCTCCTGCCATTCCTTTCTGGCCTGCCAAGTTTCAGTAGAGAGATCGGTCACGAGTCTTATAGGTCTCCCTTTATATGTTAGAGCACGTTTATCTCTAGCTGCTTTCAGAATTTTCTCTATATCCTTGTATTTTGCCAGTTTCACTATGATATGTCGTGCAGAAGTTCGATTCAAGTTACGTCTGAAGGGAGTTCTGTGCCTCTTGGATTTCAATGCCTTTTTCCTCCCCAGATCCGGGAAGTTCTCAGCTATTATTTCTTCAAGTATACCTTCAGCACCTTTCCCTCTCTCTTCCTCCTCTGGAATACCAATTATGCATAGATTATTTCTCTTTAATGCATCTCTTAGTTCTCTAATTTTCCCCTCATACTCCTGGATTTTTTTATCTCTCTTTTTCTCAGCTTCTTCTTTTTCCATAATTTTATCTGCTAGTTCACCTATTCTCTCCTCTGCCTCTTCAATCTGAGCCGTAGTTGTCTCCATTTTATTTTGCAGCTCGTTGATAGCATTTTTTAGCTCCTCCTGGCTGTTCCTTAGTCCCTTGATCTCTGTAGCAATAGATTCTCTGCTGTCCTTTATACTGTTTTCAAGCCCAGCAATTAATTTTATGACTATTATTCTAAATTCACTTT
Organism: Panthera uncia; assembly: GCF_023721935.1. NCBI lineage: Eukaryota > Metazoa > Chordata > Mammalia > Carnivora > Felidae > Panthera > Panthera uncia. Next base: position 23,325,080 of record NC_064808.1, on the reverse strand, counting down.
CTGTTATATTGTTTATATCATTTTTGATTAGTTCATTAGCTGTTGTTATTTCCTGGACTTTTTTCTGAGGGGAATTCTTCCATTTTGTCATTTTGGATAGTCCCTGGAGTGGTGAGGAACTGCAGGGCACTTCCCCTGTGGTGTCTTGAATAACTTGTGTTGGTGGGCGGGGCCACAGTCAGATCTGATGTCTGCCCCCAGCCCACCGCTGGGGCCACAGTCAGACTGGTGTGTGCCTTCTCTTCCCCTCTCCTAGGGGCAGGATTCACTGTGGGGTGGCCTGGCCCATCTGGTCTACTTGCACACTGCCAGGCTTGTGGTGCTGGGGATCTGGCGTATTAGCTGGGGTCGATCAGCAAGGTGGACAGGGGCAGGAGGGGCAGGCTCAGCTCGCTTTTCCTTTGGAGATCTGCCTCGGGAGGGGCCCTGTGGCACTGGGAGGGAGTCAGACCCACCGGAGGGATGGATCCTCAGAAGCTCAGCGTTGGGTGTTTGTGAGGTGCAAGCAAGTTCCCTGGCAGGAACCGGTTCCCTTTGGGATTTTGGCTGGGGGATGGGCGAGGGAGATGGCGCTGGCGAGCACCTTTGTTCCCCGCCAAGCTGAGCTCTGTTGTCCAGGGCTCAACAACTCTCCCTCCCGTTGCCCTCCAGCCCTCCCGTTCTCTGAGCAGAGCTGTTAGCTTGTAACCTTCCAGATGTCAAGTCCTGCCTGCTGTTGGAACACACTCCGTCCGGCTCCTCTGCTTTTGCAAGCCAGACTCAGGGGCTCTGCTCTGCCAGCAGGCCGTCCCTCCGCCCGGCTTCCTCCCGCCAGTCCGTGGAGCGTGCACCGCCTCTCTGCCCTTCGTACCCTCTTCCGTGGGCCTCTCATCTGCACTTGGCTCTGGAGACTCCGTTCTACTAGTCTTCTGATGGTTTTCTAGGTTATTTAGGCAGGTGTGGGTGGAATCTAAGTGATCCGCAGGACCCGCGGTGAGCCCAGCGTCCTCCTACGCCGCCATCTTCCCAGGATCCTTCAGTAGTGTACTCGGGAATTAAATTATTTGCGATGATTTCCTTATCTTCTTTATCTTCTGGCACAAGGGAACTATTGACTGTATGAGGGGAGTTGGAAGGGGCATTGGTCCCTATAAAAGTTACACAAACTAATTCACCATACTATAAACTAGTCATCAGAATGTAATAGAGAATTCAGAAGGAAAATCTCTTATGTCCATTTCCCAATCATGTTAAATTTCATAGAGTTTGAATTTCAACAATGGCTGGAACAACAGATTATACAAGCATTGTCTGATATATATAATTTAGCACTGCTTATATAATGTCTAAAACTGGTCCATTCAGAACTTTGCTTCAGTTTAAGGAAAGCTCTTCTGTCTCTTAATGACCTCTCAATCCCAATGATTGGTTGGCTATATTGTTTATTTCCTCCATGGGTGATTTTTCAAATCACAGTCATACTCAAGGCTTCTATATCTTACCGCCATTTACATATCATTAAATTCACTTCTTATAGTTTTACTAGTTGAAGAAAACATATTTGGCATGGAGTTCACCTTCTTCCTCATCTGCAATTTTATTTATATTTCTGTCTTAGAAAACAGGGATAGGAAAAAAGAGAACTGGATCAAATATTTTGCAAATCATATCAAATCTCTGTGAGTTCAGCAATGAATGTCTTTACTCATAAGCTAATGCCCATCTCCAAATAATCACTGGCTTTACTGTATCAATACAAAGCCAGCCTTGCTCAATAGAAATAACACTTGAATTTCAGGGGAAAAGAAAGTTGGGTTTAGTTTAAGCTATTACAATTATAATATGCACAGCTTTGAGTTGTCACTTAACCTTTCTGAACCTTGTAATTTTATAAAACAGGAACACGAATATGAATATATTCCATACAGATCACCTTTAGAATCAAATGAGATCAATTCTGTGCAAGTGTTTGTAATTTTACAGGGGTAAATTCCTATACCATTAGTTTTGCATAGCTGTCATTTTAGATCTCAAGGGAAACATCCCTAGAGGGATATTTCTCAGTATAGGAATAAGTAAGCATCAGTATTCCATTAGAAAGAAAAGGTCTAACCAAGTGCAGCCCATCATTTTGTCCATCAATGATGTGATGACTTTAACAGCTACGGTGATATCATGAATTGTACACATTCTTATTATAGGTCCATTATTAACCACAGGAAGTACTATAATTCAAAATGATGCAGAGCGAACTATTCAGAAGAACAAGTGGTTTTATAAACCTTTCTATTGTTTTCTTTATTTCTCAATCAGAAAACTGATATTTTTCAATAGAGAAAAGTCCTGACTGACTCCATGTTTATCTGACAGTTGTTTATCTACCAAAGAAAGCTAAATCTCTCTTTTCCCAGCTAATATAATTAAAATTCTGTCTTACCTTGAGTTATCGGTCAAGAGTTTTATGATCCTTTGATAATAATTTTTAAAAGTATTTTTTACACTTATTTATTTTTGGGAGACAGAGAGAGACAGAGCACAACTAGGGGGAGGGCAGAGGGAGAGGGAGACACAGAATCCGCAGCAGGTTTCACGCTCTGAGCTGTCAGCACAGAGCCCGATGTGGGGCTCGAACTCACAAACCGTGAGATCATGACCTGAGACCAAGTTGGAAACTTAATCGACCGAGCCACCCAGGCACCCCTGAGAGTAATTTAAAAAAAAAAAAAAATTATGTATGTATGTATTTTTGTATTTAAAGTAAGCTCTGTGCCCAACATGGAGCTTGAACTCATGACCTCAAGATCAAGAATCACATGCTCTACTGATTGAGCCAGCCAGGCACCCCAACGCTTTGATAGTAATTTAATTTTTATTTTCTGGTATGTAAAATTTAAATGGCCTCATTTCTTCAAAAATGCAATCTTGATCGCTTCTCGGCCTTTTGGCTAAGATCAAATGTAAAAATGCAATCTTGAAAATAAATTGTATGAGTATTGAAAAATAAAAAATAGGGACTCAAAATCTTGTGTTGAAATAGTAGTAAGTCTGAAAGAACAGAAGTTGTAAGAAAGTTGGTATCAGAATACTCTTCTAAAGCTGCTCATGATGGGATATGAGTTGACAGATAAGCTTGAAAGGTAATATAATCTATCTCTATGGGGTTCCACTGGGTATCACACAGCCTCAAAAAATCTCAAGTTCCATTGAGTTGACTAGTCTAATTTTGCTCTATGTTACTACAGTTCTCTAGAGTGGAAGTAGGTGGGGTTGAATGTAGAGTGCTGAAGAAGAAGGCCTTGCACGTAATAAACATGCATTAAATTCCACTTTCAGGATGCAACCCTAACAGTTTTATGCTTTTCTAGGCACAACTGTGTTCTTATGTAAAAATGGACAGGAAGCTTATGTGATAGGCTTCACTTTAAGAAATTTTAACAAAAAAGCTAGATTTAAAAAGACTATATTAAGTGTTGGCAATGAAGTAAAACACGTGACACTTTCATATACTGCTGGTGAGAGTGTGAATTGCTACAACCACTTTCAAAATTCTTTGCCAATATCTAATCAAGTTTAACATTAATAGATTCTATAACCAAATACTCCACTTCTAGAGATATACCTAACAGAAATGTTTACATGTGTGCATGGAAATATATGCATAAGAATACTCATATTAGGAGCACCTTGGCGGCTCAGTCGGTTGAGAATCTGACTCAGTTTTGGCTCAGGTCATGATCTCTCGGTGTGTGAGTTCGAGCCCCACATTGGGCTCTGTGCTGACAGTGCAGAGCATGCTTGGGATGCTCACTCTTTATCTCTCTCCCCTTCTCTCCCTCTCTCTCTGCCCCTCCCCTGCTTACACATGCATGTTCTGTCTCTGTCAAAATAAATAAACTTAAAAAAAGAATATTCATATTAATATTATTATTAATGGCACCAAACTATTGACCCAAATCTGACTTAGCAGAAGAATGGATACATAAATTATGATATATTCATCTGATGACATATAATGTACAATAATGTATAGTGATCCATGATAATGATGTATAATGTAGCTACATGCTATAAAAAATTATGAATGAGTCCATTTATATTTCATAAGCAGCCAGAGATGCTTATCTATAATGATTAAAGTCAGAAAGTGATTGCTTTTTGAGAAGAGGGAAGAGTTAGTGTTAGGGATGAAAAGGGAGATTTTGGGTTGCTGGTAATGTTTTCTCTTTTGCTCTATGTGGCAATCACATAAGCATGTTAACTTTGTAAAAATTCATTCAATGGTACAATTATATTTGGCCACATTTCTATATGTATACTGTACTTCGAGATAAATGTTAAAATAAAAAATGATGTTGTCAAGAATCAACCAAAGCATCAATCAAATGTGAGAGTAAAGATCTTTTGCAAAAGTCACACAGCATTAAAAAAATTTTTTTTAATGTTTATTCTTGAGAGAGAGAGAGAGAGAGAGAGAGAGAGAGAGAAAGAGAGAGAGAGAGAGAGATGGATGGAGCATGAGTAGGGGAGGAGCAGAGAGAAAGGGAGATACAAAATCTGAAGCAGGCTCCAGGCTCTGAGCTGTCAGCACAGAGCCCGACGCAGGGCTCAAACTCACGAGCTTCCTAGATCATGACGTGAGCTGAAGTAGGATGCTTAACTGACCCCAGGTGCCCCCAAAATCACACAGCATTTTTTTTAACATGTATTTATTTTTGGGACAGAGACAGACAGAGCATGAACAGGGGAGGGGCAGTGAGAGAGGGAGACACAGAATCAGAAGCAGGCTCCAGGCTCTGAGCCATCAGCCCAGAGCCCGACGCGGGGCTCGAACTCACGGACCGCGAGATTGTGACCTGAGCTGAAGTCGGATGCTTAACCGACTGAGCCACCCAGGCGCCCCACACACAGCATTTTTAAAACTTTACTGAGATATAATAGACATGTAACATTGTGTAAGTTTAAGGTGTACAATGTGATGATTTGATACACATATATATTGCAAAATGACTACCACAGTAGGGTTCGTTAACACCTCTATCACCTCACGTAATTACTATTTTTGTGTGTGCATTTGGTGAAAACATTTAAGATCTGTTCTCTTAGTAACTTTAAAGTATATGATACAGGATTGTTAACTATAGTCACCATGCTGCATATTAAATCACCACAACTTATTTACCTTATAATTGGAAGTTTATACCCTTGATTAACATCTTCCTATTTCTCTCACTCCTGACTCTTGGCAACCATGATTCTACTCTATATTTCTGAGAGTAGATACATGTAAAAAAAGAACATATAAATGAGATCATATAGTATTTGTCTTTCTGTGTCTGACTTCTTTTACTTAACATAATGCTCTTAAGGTTTATCCATGTTGTCACAAATGACACAATGTCCTTCTTTCTCATGGATGTATAATATATACATATAATATACGTATAATATATATACGTATAATATATAGCGAATATATATATACGTATAATATATAGCGAATATATATATATGCTAAGGAATATTATACATGTATATATATACACATATATAAATATATATATGCACACACATATATACACACACACATACCACATCTTCTTTGTTCATTCATCTGAGGAGGAAGACTTAGATTGTTTCTATGTCTTGGCTATAATGAATAATGCTACAATGAGTGTGGGAGTATAAATATCACTTTGAAATACTTATTTCATTTCCGTTGGATATATTTCCAAAAATGAGCTTGCTGTGTTATATGGTAGTTCTAGTTTTAATTTCTGAGGAACTTCTGTACTGTTTTTCATAGTGACTGTACTGATTTGCTTTCTTACCAACAACAAACACAGCATTTTTAAGGAAACTACTTGTGTTTATATCCTGGAGAAATGAAGGTGTAAACCATGAATCATGCACATTTAGGATCCAGGAAGAAAGAGTGGTTTGAGGGAATAATAAAGGGAAGTTCAGCCTGACAATCATGCTTAGAGAATAAGAGTCCTTTGCAGAGAAAGAGACCAGAAGACTCCAGGAGGGTATTTAAGAGATTTGATATTATCCCAGAGAAATGGAAAAACTTAAGAATTCAATAAGGGTAAATAATGCAAGAAAACATTAAAGACCAGTAGAAAGATCAGGATAAAAGGCCACGTAAAAAAGAAAATATAACTAGAGAACATTGCTTGGCTCTGCCACAAATGGTACTTACATGGTCATAATAATATAAGCCCTGTTTATTATTGTCCAGATCTTGAGACTTAAATTTGGTTGCAGAACAGAAATGTGAAAATAAAATTCTGAAGACAAAAGCTTGGAGGCAGAAGTGTGTATGAGGAGTGGAAAGACAGGTGGGAACATGGGCACTGTGTCTTAAAGAGTATTGTGACAAAAGGTTCCGGCTATTGGCCAGTTGGTCGGGGCTGAAATGTTGGAGTGCATTATTTCAAGCCAGAAAATGGAACCAATTAAAAAAAAACCAAAAATATATTAGGAGGGGAATGGGAAAATGGTCTGAGTTAAATCTTTATCATTTCATAGTGTCAAACAATAATGTTGCACAATAATTAACCAAGAAATAGTAAAGTGAGCAAGTCATTGAGTGATGCAAAGCCCTCATGGAAAACTGAAAAAAAAAAAAAAAAGCAATTCGGAGTTAAAAGTGGTTATTTCTGGAAGTAGGACTTAGGAGTGGAGATGGGTATAAGATAGGGGACTACTTATTTTCCCTACAAGCCCTAATGTACTATTTGATTTTTAAAATGAAGTGTAAGTATTCTGAAAAATGTAATTAAGTAAATTTTAATGGTTCCTCCAATGTCAATGTTTCTGTTTATAAAATTTTGTTTATAATTTGTCAAGATTTCGTCTATGTAAAAATCTATTTTCTATTTTTGGCATAATTAATTACCATAAACATAGTAGTTTAAAAAAGCACAACTCTAGGGACACCTGGGAGGCTCAGTTGGTTGAGCATCTGACTCTTGATTTTGGCTCAGGTCATGATCTTATGGTTTGTGGGATTGAGCCCCACCTCGGACTCTTCACTGACAGTGTAGCACCCGCTTGAGATTCAGGCTCTCCCTCTCTCTCTGACCCTCCCCTGCTCATGGTCTCTCTCTCTCTCTCTCAAAATGAATAAATAAATAAACTTAAAAAAAAACACAAAAAAATCCCACACCCACAACTTTATTATCGTAGAGGTCTGTGCTTTAGAAGTCTGACTCAGTGGGCTCAGATCAAGGTGGTAGCAGGGCTATGTTCCTGTCTGAAGGCTCTAAAAGAGAACCCATTTCTTTGACTTTTCCAGCTTTTTGAGGGTTCCCACATTTCTTGGCTCATGGTACCCTCAATTCATCTTCAGAGTCATCAATATCAAATCTTTCTGACTCTTTTTCCATCATCAGCTCTGTCTCTCTCTTTCTTTCTTTCTCTGTTTGTCTGTCTCTGATTGACCAGGGAAAATTCTTTGATTTTAAGGACTCATGTAATTGGGTCCATTTGGATAATCCAGGATAATTCTTTTTATCCCAACATTCATTACTTTAATCAATTTGTAAAATCCTTTTTTTTTTTTTTTTTGCCATTTAGGGTAACATATTCATAGATTCTGGGAATTAGGGCATGGACATCTTTCACACCATTATTCTTTCCCACAAAACAATTTAAAACTCAATTGTACCAAAAGTTATCCACAACTCCACCATACTAGTATATCTGGGGGAAAAAATGAAAGCTTGTAATTATAAAATTAAGATGATGAAAATAAAGCCAACCTCATGCTAAAACTCTTCCTGTTCTTCCCTCAGAAGATAGAGGTCTGTATATGTTTCTCAAGAGGTTTTGCTTTGTTCCTATTGGAGATATTTTAGCAGATCAGGATGAACACATGTATTTGGTGTGAGAAGGCATAAAGTGGTCAGATCTGATGGAGTGAGATTTAAGAGTAGAAATAGAGTTTGAGAAGAGGTTTCTGCCTATGGGATTTATGTGTCCTCACCTGCATGTAGCACTCCAGATGCCATGGGTTGCTTTGGATACTGTGTACAGTATACACTTAGAGAGTGCCCTGGAAAAGGAACCTGATAGGATCTCTGAGGTTGAACCACTGTGAGTATCCTTGAACCCACCCAGAGTTGAATGTCCAATTAATCCTACGACTGGCACTGAGAAGTAGCTACAGGCCACAGAGAATGATCAGCAAAAATGTTATGTCCTTGGGCTGAGAATTCAGACCCTCTCCTAGTTCTCTGTTTTGTGCTCTTAGGATTCTTGTTAAAGCATAGAAACTCCAAATGAATTGGTGGAGGGCTCAGAAGATGTCTCTCCTGATAGAAACCACTGTTTCAAGGTAGGGAAATGGATTTTGGATGTAATTTTGCATTACTGCTCCAGAACATACTAGATCTGTAGCACTGAGTATTTTTTTTTTCATCTATAACTCTCAAACTTCTCTGTAAAATGAGAATTGCAAATGGTTTCTCCAAGGCTGTTGTGATGTTTAATGGGGTAGCATATAAGATTCCTTTTCTTATTGCTTTGTTCATGACATGTCTAAATGGTATTTGACCAATTTTGGCTGAGTTATAACTCACATTATCTAACACAATGAATACATATGTCCCTATGTGTATGAAGAAAACTAATATATTTTTTAAATCTATTATATCTCAGGAGTTTTGTGAGATGTGGATAGAATACAAAATGAATAAGATTCGTTATCTTTTCTCAAGTTACTTAAACTTTAGTTGAAGATACAGGATGTAAACAAGTAAAATAGTACAATATCCAAATATCAATATGAGACACACTATACAAAGGTAACTTATAATCTTAGGAGGCATACATGCTGTAGACTGTCACCACTATTATCAGTAGGACTAAGAATAATGACTCATAGGGAAAAGGAAGAAGGCCCCAAAGTGGACTTTACAGGGATATTGAAGACAATTCTGTTTAAATAATTTGAATTACTAAATCTTCTAAATAATTATTTAAGCCAAGGAAACAACTTTTATTTTAAACCATTGATTCTTACACAATAAAAGCTTAATTAGTCAAACTGTTTAAGCAATGATGTTCTAACTGGATTATCTGGCCCACTGAGGGTTAAGTAATCATTTACACTTCAGCGCTTGCTGAAATTCCTTTTAAAATGGTCACGTTCATTTTCCTGCCTTAAACAATAGAACATTGTTTTAAAAAAGTAATGGATTCTGATGGCAGGATGTTATAGGACATCATGGAATTGCAAAAAGTTTGAATATTGAGATGGACAATCAATGATCCTAAAATACTTTAAGAACACTTTTTGGCAGCTGCTAACTTCATACACAAGATTTTTTGTCTTGTTTTTGTTTTTTGCTTCATTGTCTTGGGGATATCTTTGTGATTAGACTTTTTCTGAAAGCAGAGTCAGCAAAATATTCCAGTACACTGAAAGCCACAGTTACCTGAATTCCAGTAAATCAGGATATTTCTCCATCTGTTAGGTGAGATACTGATGGAAAAGGGTTCTGCTATATTTGGCACCAAACTGCCAGCTTGGATTTAGAGATGAAAGTTTAAAAAATGCAATATAGGAGCCCCAGCTCTCAGTGCCAACTGCACGGATCAATATCATTTGTACACCACAGTGAGAGCATTTGTTAAGAAATCTCCCTGCCTCTGAGTCCCAGGGAGAGAATAAAGCTTCATACTTTGGGTTTACATGGCAGTTTTCTCTATGGATAGTAGCGAGCCCTTGTGAAGTCTAAGTGCAACTTGGGGATGCGAGGCTTGCTCCTACCCCCTCTCTGAATTTATAGATACTGACTGATTGACTTTGGAGCTAAGGAGCTTTTTTGAAAAATCATTTCCTTGGGGCCAACACCTGTTAATGCAGACCTATGCAGGCAGGACTGATTGACTGAAGGGCACCTGAAGAAAGCCAAGTTGCTATGGTATACTGGGGGGGCAGTGGGAGAGAATCAAACCTGAGTGATAGATAATAAGCCGCGGGGCCTGAGGGTTGGAGGAAGAGTGGTACTGGGGAAAGTATGGTGCCTATAACTCAGGTATTTATACCCTTTGATGGCGAAGGTTGTATATGTTGAATATATAGAAACAAAAATTAATGTATAAGTGCTCCCAACCTTATCCTCCTTATGACTCTCTAAGTGTGATAGTGATTGTTTAACTTCTTTCTGCTTTTATTAGATTTACTCTTGAGATGTGTGATTTAGAATCTTGAGAATAGATAGAAATTCTCTAGTTGGCTAGAACTTCAGGGGAAATGATACATGGCAAGGTGAAGGTTGTGTTTAAGATGGGCAGCTTTAAAGGAGAACTAGAGAAAGAACTGGAAGATATGGGGCATGGAAAAGCAATGTTAAGGGCAGAAAGGGGTCCAGTTTTTGTGTGACTGAAAGCTTATACAACTATTGGGATCCTCTTTGAGAGAAAGAGTGTGAAATTATGTAAAAAAAGAATTAGGTATGAAAGTGAATATTTATTTAGAAAGAGAAAATAAATCAAATGAATTGCAAATGTTAATGAGCTTTCAAATATCACAAACACCATTAAATATATAATAATTTTATTAATTATTGTACACAGTAATGTGAATATGTAAAATCCTTAACCTCCAATATGGCAGTATTTGGAGATGGACCCTTTGGGAGGTAATTCCAGTTAGATTAGGTCATTAGGGTGGGATCTGAGAAGAAGAGACACCAGAGAGCTCATTGTCAATCTGTCTTTAGCATGTGAACAAAGAATAGGTCACATGAGCACACAGTGAGATAGCAACCACCTACAAGCTAAGAGGAAAAGGCCTCTGAATGGAGGCTGGCTTGCCAGACCCTTAATCTTAAGCTTCCCAGACTCCAGCACTGTAAGAAATAAATGTCTGTTGTTTAAGTCACTTAGTCTATGGTATTTTGCTATGGCAGCATAAGCAGACTAAGACATGTTTATAGTAGCATTTTTCTCTCTATATATATTTTTGACTGCATACATTGAACATTTCTTCATGTGAAAATATACGATTTTTGTAATATTTTCAGCCTTACCATGGTTGATTAAAAAGTGTATTTATTCTCAATAGTTTTGATGCATAATATACATGACTTACCTCATAGATACACTCATTGTTTTATAGGTTTGTGCCCTAAAGGAATTCTGATAAATTCTATTTTCTGTTTACCACTAAAAAGGGAAAAAAAAAAGTATGGTATTTTTATAATAATAAGTGCTGCGTTGTTAAATATTTTCCAGAACAGAAAGATTACTCTGTTTCTTATGCTTACAATTTTACATTTTTGGTGATTGTAAGAATTTTCTACAAACTAGGTTCAGGGTCTCCCATTTCAAACCTGGTTTCTCCTCCACTATCTACACAATTCTGGTCCTGTGTTTATGACAGTGGGTGAGTACTCCTGAAAGCCATTCCCAGTGGGGAAAGCTAGAGATAACTGTAAGCCACATAAGCGTGTTCCACTCAAACTACAAGTGTCTGATATGCAACTCTTCCTTAGATACCCAAAGTTGCCCCCAAATGCCAAAGATTCTCCTAGTTACTCCATTGCTACCTGACATGACAGCAGGCATGGCAAAAGGGGAGTCAGACTGTGAGGAGACAATCTTAAAGTCTTTTCACTTAAATATATTACTTTTCCAAATTTTACAGGAACATATGGGATTACACTTCTAGAGTCTTTCCTTCCCTAGTTGATCTTTTGCTTAGTTGTCTTGTCTACCATTGAAAGTGGGTTTTGAACTCTTCAGCTATGTCCATTGAATTGTCTGTTTGTATCTTCAATTTCTGTCAGTTTTTGCTCTGTGTATTTTGGGTCTCATTGTTAGGTGCATATATGGTGTTGTATTTTCCTGGTAGATTACTCTTTCATCATTATCATTCTAAAATATTCCTCTTTATCTTTAATAATATTTTGTTTTAAATCTATTTTGTCTGATATTAGTGTAGCCACTCCAGTTTAGATCTTTTCTAAGGGAAGTGGTAGTTGTCAGTTTGATATTGCCTAAGGTGCAATATCATTTTTTTTAACATTTATCTATTTTTGAGAGGGAGAGCAAGAGGGACAGAATGTGAGTGGGGAGGGCCAGAGAGAGAAAGAGAGACACAGAATCTGAAGCAGGCTGTAGGCTCTAAGCTGTCAGCACAGAGTCCAACGTGGGGCTCAAACCCACGAATCGCGAGATCATGACCTGAACCAAAGTCAGACGCTTAACCAACTGAGCCACCCAGGCGTTATTTCTATATCAAAAATTCATCATATGTGAGGAAGCAGAAAACACCATTAATATTAGAAAAATAAATATCATATCATTAGGAATAACCTTCATTTTTTATTCTTATTTGAGTTTTGGTCAGTGGAGATACGCTATTTGGATAACTGTGTGATGCAATAATTGTTTGGATGAAATGTATGAAAAAAATAAAGTTCTACTTTGGAGGGGTGCCTGGGTGGCTCAGTTGAGCATCCGACTTTGGCTCAGGTCATGATCTCTCAGTTCGTGAGTTTGAGCCCTGCGTCGGGCTCTGTGATGACAGCTCAGAGCCTGGAGCCTGCTTCAGATTCTGTGTCTCCCTCTCTCTCTGCACCTTCCCCGCTTATGCTCTGTTTCTCTCTGTCTCTCAAAAATGAATAAACATTAAAAAAAATTTAAAGTTGTACTTTGGAATTCTTCTTTCTAGTTTAGGGTGAGGGAGGAGGCAATGTGGGTTAGTATTTTTCTTTATCTGGAGTTCAACTCCACTGACATAACCAGAGCTTATTTGTATGAGAACAGCTTCTGTAAAGTTTCATCATCATCTAGACAAACTAGACAAGCAAGTCCCAAGCTAGACATCTTGGACTTATCCACAGTTCTTGTTTTCCCATATTTCACATCAGGACAGATGTGTCTTTAGCTAAGAAGTCTTGCCTCATTTATCACTGTTTCTGAGATTCTCCTTACCTTTCTACAGAAGTCAGTAGCCTCTATACTCCCTCTGTATCCTCAAAACAGTTTTTATACTCATATTATAGCAATTCTTCCATTGTACTGTGATTCCCTTCTTTGTATCTGACTTCCCAATGACAATATATTGTGAATTCTAAGGGTAAGGACTATTTGTTAATCTTTGTGTCTTCCACACCTGGTATATGGTATGTGGAACATGCCTAATATATGTGTAGACCTCTTGAAAACTTGAATATGAGCATCCGATGTATTTAACCAGCTAGTACTAGAGAGTTTATTTAGAGACTAAAAAAGTAAAAAGTAGAAGTATTTGTCCCAGATGTTTATGATTATGAATGTCACCTTAAAACTTAGGGGGAAATGGATGAGCGTAATATATGAAATAATTATGCATTTAATATTTAATCATTGAGATACTCTATATTCATTAAGACAGTAATTGGCGTATGTTCCCTTTGGCTTTTATATACTGCTAGCTGAAATTATAGATATTAACATATACCTAGGTTTTATTTGAAATGACTGTACACCAAATACCGTTGGCTCAGTCGGTTAAGCATCAGACTTCGTCTCAGGTCATGATCTCGCCAGTTCGTGAGTTCGAGCCCCACATGGGGCCCTGGGCTGACAGCTCAGAACCTGGAACCTACTTCTGATTCTGTGTCTCCCTCTTTCTCTCTCTCTCTCTCTCTCTCTCTGCCCCTCCCCAGCTCGTGCTCTGTCTCTCTCTGACTCAAAAATAAACACTAAAAAAATAAATAAATAAATAAAGCAGTGCTTCATTAAAAAAAAAAAAACCTACATTCACATGAACAACATCATGAGAGCCCATTAATAACTGCAGGTTTTTAACAAACTATTTGTTTGAAATTGGCTTATATTTAATCTAGTAGAAGAAAAAATCCCTCCAAGCTAGGATCTTCTCTATCTCCAGAGTTGTTATGTTTGTCAGGTTTCCAGGATTGTTGATTTGATAGGTCAAAATTATTGATTTTTAAAACTTAAAAAAGGTTTTAGATTTAATTCCAGTTACTTAACATACAGTGTTATGTTAGTTTCAGGTGTATAATATAGTGATTGAACAATTCTATATAGTACCCTGTGCTCATCACGATAAGTATACTCCTTAATCCTCATCTGTTGATGTTTTTAAAAGATGATTTTTTTCTACCAAACTGCTGAGAGTATTCTCAAGCCTGAGACATACATAGAACCTTAAAGTCTTGAATTTGAATGGGATATTCTAAATCAACATAGCCTAACTTTCATATTTTACAGATGAAGAAATTGAAATCCTAGGAATGGAAATGGTTTTTCAAAGGGCAAGAACCTACATTTCTTAAGTTCTAGCCAGTGCTTTTTTCCCCTTATAATTCAGCTTCTTACAAAGCATTTAATAAACGGATTCAACACAATACCTACCAAATCCCAGCTGTCTGTTTTGCAGACACTGCTGTGTTTGCTGATCCTAAAATTTTTACGGAAATGCAAAGGATCCACAATAGCCAAACAGTCTTGAAGAAGAACAAAGAGGACTCACACTTCCCAATCTCAGAACTTACTATAGAGCTACAGTAATTAACTGACAGTGTTATACTGGTATAAGGATAGACACAAATAGCAATGGAATAGAACTGAGAGTCCAGAAATTAATTCTTATATTTATGCTCAACTGATTTTCAAGAGTGTCAAGATGGTTCAGTGGGGAAAATAATAGTCCTTCTAACAATTAGTGCTGGGACAACTGCATATCTACATACAAAAGAATCAGTTTGAACCTCTACCTCACGCGACATACAAAATTTAAGTCAAAATGGACCATAGACCTAAATGTAAGAGCTAAAACTATGAAGCTCTTCGATGAAAACATAAAATAAATGTTACTGACTTTGGGTTGGACAGTGGTTTTTCAAATATGCCCCAAACAGAAACAACAAAAAAACCCAGATAAAATGAAGATCATGAAAATGGAAAACTTTGTGCTTCAAAGATCACCATCAGAAAAGTGGAAAAATAATCCACAAAATAGAAGAAAATATTTGTAAGCCATATATCTGATGTGGACTTATATCAAGAATAGACAAAAAAAAAATCTTACAACTCAGCAATTAAAAGACAACACAATTTAAAAATGGGCAGAGGGTTTGAATAAACATTTCTCCGAAGAATTTATCTGAGTGGCTAATAAGCACATGAAAAGATGCTCAACATCATTAGTCATCAGGGAAATACAAATACAAAACCATATGCCCCAGAAATTCCACTCATAAGTAAATACTCAAAAGTGAAAATCTATGTCTACACAAAAACTTGTACCAAAATGTTCATTTTAGCATTATTCAGAGTAGCTAACATGTATAAACGACCCAAATGTTCATCAACAGATAAATGGATGAACAAGATATAATAATCCATACAATGGGATGTTATTTCATAATGAAAAGGAATGAAGCATGCTACATGCTACAACCAGATCAACCTTGAGAACACTATGCTAAGTTAAAGAACTCAGTCATAAAAAACTACATCTTGTGTGATTCTATTTATACCAAAAGTCCTGAGTAGGAAAATCCATAAAGATAAAAACTAGATTATTAGTTGCCACTGATGGGGGGCGGGAGGCAGAAAGCAAAGTGACTGCTGGTGAAAACAACGTTTATTTTTGGTGTGATACAAATGTCCTAAAATTAGATAGTGGTGATGGTTGCATTATCTGTAAATATGCTAAAAAACAGTGCATATTACACTTAAAATGGTAAGTTTTATGCTATGTGAATTATAGCTTAATAAAGCTGTTATAAATGCAACTTCTGTGAGGCAAGGACTGTTAGTAACTCCATTTTATAAATTAAAAAGTTGCCTTGGTGAATTTTGGCACTTGCCTAAAAGTTGCATTGAAAATGACTTTAGAGGCTGGGATTTGGGTCCAGGTAATCTGAATCCAGGTCCTTCTGCTTTGTGGGCACTCATGGGCTACATTATTGCTATAATGGAATCATGGCTCTTCGTGTTGCTAGGATATGTATAGTGAGTGATGTAGTATACTCAAGAACTCAGAATCAGCTGATGTATCCTACATGGCGTGAGTGAGTTGATCTCTCATGCATTTGTATAGACAAGTCAGTTTAGCAAGAAACACATCTAAGTTCACATGAATAATGCCCATTTAGGTGATTTAATCTTTTTCCCTCAAGCTGGCATTATGTGGATAGACACAGCCTAAAAAGTATTCAGTTACACATTTAAATACATACATGATTAAATATACCAACTTGAGTCCCTAAAGTAGATTTTTTTGTGCTTTATAGCCAAAGAATGGATTTTGCCGATCCGTGAATGATTTGATATCATTTGCTCATGACCGAATAGAATTGGCCATTTGTCTAAATTTGCACTCCTCATAGATTTGCTAGTTGGAGATATTTCTTTATATCCCTTCTGTTATTTTTTCTATTTCTTATACTCTTTCCAAAAGAATCACTTCATACATCCTTATTGCCCTCTGGTATTTCAAATACGACCTTGCCCATTAGCTGGGTATGTGGTACTCTCAGCTCACCAACATACAGACAGAGGATAAAAAAAAAAAAAAAAAAAAAAAAAAAAAAAAAAAGTCTTTCAGTGTTTGTGCATTGACATCCTTGCAAAAGACTAAAAGCCCTTTCTAGAGTCTTACTCTTGTACAATAACTTTGGTTATCCAGTTTTTCTAGTTCACGTAAAATCAGAACCAGTGAGCTAGAAATTTTAGGGAGACTGAAAGAGGGACACACCTTGATGCAGAAGGATGGGACAGCTGAGAAAATATAAATTCTGGCAGAGATCCTAAATCCTGCCTCTGATGCCCTAGTTGCTAAGTGTCTGTATAACCTAAGTCGAATACAGGGCCACCTCGCGGGACTTGCTTGGTGACTATAAAACAAGTTCATTCAGCAGCAGCAGCAGTGTCCATCTGGGGAGCATATAGGATTGAGGAGGTGTGGCCTTGACAGAGAGGATTCCCTGGGGACGAATATCACTGCCTGTGTGTTTCCCTACCCAGTGGAGGAGGAAAGGGAGAGGCTTCTCCTTTACCTTCAACTAAATGAGAGAGGCTTCAGAACTTGCTCTTTGTCACTCGAGTAGAGACTTTAGTATCTGTGGTGATGGAGATGTCCCTCTGCCATTATGGTGGTCACTAGCCACATCTGTGTACCAAGGACTTGAAATACAGCTAGTGAAACTTAAGAGATGTATTTTTAATTCTATTTGATTTCTGTTTATCTATATTTAATTTAAATAGCCACATATGGCTATGAGATAGTTTATGGCACAGCACAGTTCTAGTGTATTCCTTATGAATATAGTAGTTAATGCTTATTGGTAATTTGCTGTGTACCAAATACTGCATTGAGTATTCTAGTACCGTTTTGATCCTACCAACAGCCACTTGATATATCTTGATTTTATCCATGAGAAAACCAAGGCATGCAGAGGTTAAGTAAGGGACCGATTTAGGGTAGAACTAGAGGATTTGATTCTACAACTTTTGCTTTTAACTGCTGCCCTATGTTTTGTAGACATGCCCCTTTAATCTTTCCTGCACCATGTTCATAGCTTTTATTAATGAGAAACAGTAGCAGGGATCCTCTCTGGAGACTTCATTTATAGCTTTTGTACTCTATCTTCTTTCAGTTATACAAACTTCTAATCTTTCTCAACTACTTTTGTATATATACATGTGTATATTTTTATACGGCACCTCTGAGGCAGAATAATTCCATTTGTCTTATTTTGTAATCATCTTCGTTGAATAGTAAGTGGATTCTTTGAAGATGAAAAGATTTTTATCCTTGAAATATATGTTTGGGAGGTCCCTAAGTGCCCTCGTATGTTTGATATTCAGAAACCTTAGAACGTATTATCACCTCTACCTCAGAAAAACCTCATTTGGTCCATAATGAGAGTGAGGCTTGGGGGCTTTTTGACAAGGTTTTCTATGCAGAACGTGCTTTCCTTTTTGAAATGTGAGCAAGCCATGGAGTTCCATTTGTGCTTTTTATTTTCCAAATGGGATAATTATATAAGATGAAAGATTTGTGCCTTAATATTTTTATTCCAGGTGCATGGGGAGACTTTATGGATTCTAGCAGAATATCCAGTGACTGCAAAAAGAGGATTCACAGGCAGACTGGAGCATAATGTTATAGGATGGTAGCCATTACCTGGCAAAAATGAATTTGCACCATGTGCAAAGCTCTGTATGCATAATATCTTCTTAATACTCTCTACTTAAATATCATTAATCCACTCACAGGTGAGGAAATGGAGCTGTAAACACAATGAAGTCATTTATCTAGGTTCATTTTGTAGGATCACATATACAGAATCAATATCTAAACTTGGGTTAGTTTGATTCCAAAGCCGTCTCCAGGAAGAGGAGTATGTTTGAGCAGCCAGTTTCAACTGTGGCTGCTCATCGGAACTTCTAAAAATCCCAGTGCCCAGGCTGCACACCAGACCAGTTAAATCAGAATCTCAGGGGGGTAGGACCCAGACATCCATACTCTAAAGCTCTCCATGTGACGTCAGTGTGCATCGAAGGTGGAGAGCCACGCTGAAATAGCCATGCAACTGATTCTGTTATGCTTCCTGTCAGGCAACGTTGCAGTGCCCTCTAAGAGTCAACAGTGGGTGGATAGAAGACCTGCGGCATTTTCCTAAGGCGTTTATACATTACTTGGAAGAAATAATTTGAATAGTATCAGTTATTCATACCAGAAAACCAAATTTAATTTTTATTTTGAGCCCCACCTCCATTCTCCTTGGGATTAGGAAACAGTTGAGTCACTTGTAGGTAACCAAGTCATGTTAGTCAAATCAGGATTTACATTTGGTCAATTTAGGATTTAAATTATTCATCTATCTCTCTAATCTACCTGCCTTCTTTTTCTCCCCCAGAAAGAGACTCTTGCAGCATGGAGACGAACGAGGAACTATCTGGCCTGTGGCCATCCTCTGTCCTCCATCAGGGCTGGCTATGGCTTATCTCCCTGGTCTTTGGATGTTAGCCTGTAATCCTGTGTGTGGTTCTCATATTTGGGGTCCATGCTGTATTTGATGGTGTTTTCTCTCACCATGACTGTAGGATTCCATCAGGTCCGCCAGTCCATCCCACCCCTACTGGACTCTTTGAGATATGGAAAATTCAAATGCTCTCTCACGCAGGCGGTACTCTGGAGCCAGTGTATACCAGCTCACAAGGGCTATCTGTGTGAATCTTCCCATCTTGTGTTCAGTAACATCACCTTGGTAGCTTGAAATTAGCCTTGGGGCATCCTTATGCCATTTTAAAACTCCATGTATTAGTTTTCCGTTGATTCTGTAACACATTATTGCAAGCATGGTAGCTCGAAACAACAGAAATTTATTCTCTGCTTTGATCTCTCTCACTTTCTTTCATCTGGATAATCCAGGATGATCTCAAGGTCCTTGACTTAATCACAAAGTTCCTTTTGCCATCTAAGGTAACATCTTCACAGCTTCTGGGGATTAGGACGTGGACATCTGTGAGGAGTCATTGTTCTGCCTGCTCTACTCTAAAAAAAGATATTTTTATTTTCAAGAGAGCTAGTTGTTAAATATTTACCTGCGCACACTCCCCATGACCCTCTAATGCCTCGGTAGACTTGTGGGGAAGACCCTACTGCTTCTTATGGCACTCCCGTTTGGATTTCAGTGCTTCCATACCTTCTGCTCTTTAGGGACATCTCTAAGGTTTCTGCCTCTGGAAAGTGCGGCATAGCTACCATGTATCCCCCAAGCTTATCTGGGTGTCTGTGAAGACCCAGGCTGAGACTGCAGGGCGCAGTAATACCATCCTGCTGTTTAAACTGTCACTTCTTTCTAGTTTCTCTCCTCCCTCAGCCATTGCACGCTACCTTGTTTGGGATGGGAAAACATCCTTTTATGTCATTATACATTCATCCTAAAACTGTGTTTATCAAATAAACTTTATATATCTCCTGGGTCTTAGTTCTTCATAGCTGAAGGCAAGATTTTAGAATTTAACAAACCGTTTCTCTCTCCAAAAGCTGGTTTCTCACAAATCAAAAGCACCTTTCTTTTAAGATTCCATTTATTTCCAAGTTTCAGAATCCTATTTTGAACCTCAAAGCCAATAAGTGCTGTTTTGCTATCCTTCTAAAGCAATGACAGCCACTGAATAATAAATGGGTAGTAGGTCTCCGGGCGATTAGAATATAATACAGCATTTTTAAAATCTTTTGACATAGCTAACAATGTGGTACACCACGTATCAAAATGCCAAGCAGGTGGTACAGATAATACATTACTGTAGAAGTTTAGGGGATGGAAAGGTTGGTGGGAGATGCAGAGTTAAGGGAACTGTCATGGTATCAGAAAAACTGAGCTAGCCAGGGTGGGTGGTTTGAGTTCAAGTTGGAAAAAATAAGATGGATGTCATGTCAGGCAGGGGCGGGCGTGCACAAGGGAGCAAGAGTCCTTTAGTGTGCCTGAAGAGGGCATTGAAGAGGGAAGGTCCCAGGGAGACGGGATAGCTGGAGGCTTTGAATGGCAGGCTGAAGAGCTGGGACCGCATTTCCAGTCCCTGGGAAATCTAGTCTGCGGATGTGCCACGAGCTGTGAGTCTCCGGAGGGGGAGTGTGTGGCTGCGGCTTATCCTCCTGAACCTGAATCTCGTCCGAGCTCCAGAGCAGCAGAAGGGTGCTGTCGTAGAGCTGCCCCAACACGCAACCATGTATCACAGATACCTCCGAGCCTTCCCCTGTGAAGCATGTATGCTACCACCTTTACCTCATAGGACAAGAAATGGACCGTCACGCGTCTTGAAATTCTTTTATAAGCAGTTTATTCTTGGTGTCTGTTATTTAGTTCTCAGCTCATCTTGGGGATGCTTTGGGGGCATGTACGCGTGAGCGTGCGCATGGGGTGTGTGTGGTGCATCTGCGTGAGATGTCCTTGTGTGTGGTGTGGTGTGTTCCCACTGTATGTATGTACGACGTGTGGGGTGTGTGAGGTGCGTGCAACTACGTGCAAAGTGTGTGCACATGGCAGGTGATGAGTGTGTGGTGTGTGGGATATGTGTGAGATTTGTGGGCTATGTGCGTATGGTGAGTGGGGTATGTGTGATGGGGGTGTGCGTGTGCATGGAGTGAGATAGGTGTACGTCGTGTGGTCTGTGCCCAGTGTAAGCGTGGATCGTGTGTGGTATATATGTGGGGAGTGGAGTGTGTGGGTTTACCCACACCTGTGAACTTGTGCTGTGATATTTCAGAGCCCTGGCTGTGGAGATGGAACGCCTGAATTGATGACTAGATCCCCCCCATGGGCAAAGTTACTACACTTCTTGGTGTGTAGTTTCCTTATCTATATAACAAGAGAGTAATAAGGGGCGCATGGGTGGCTCAGTTGGTTAAACGTCTGGCTCTTGATTTTGGCTCAGGTCACGATCTCATGGTCCTGAGATCGAGCCCCTGCGCTGTGAAGCCCGGAGCCTGCTTGGGATTCTCTTTCTCTTTCCCCTTCTCCCTCTGTCCTTCCCCATTTGCTTGCGTGCATGCTCTCTCTCTCTCAGAATAAATAAGCATTAAAAAAATAAATAAAAGGAGAGTAATAAGATTGCCAACCTCCAAGAGGTATTGTGTGCTACTACCCATAAGACGCTTGGAGTGATGCCTACCGTGTACAAGACACTCAGTAAACATTAGCGGCTGTTTGGTCACAGGTTTTCAGGTGCTGGTTAAAGGTCTTTCTGCCCTTTCTGCTGGCCGACGGGCCCTTTGAAGTAGCAAGCACTGACAGTTGATTATAGAACTGTTAGATCCAGCCTCACAGAGGAGATTTTTGTTCTTAATGTCCTCGCTCATCTCCAGCATCGGGGCTCATCTTTGCATTCACTGTAGATTCTGACAACACCACAGTCCTCAGCTGCTTGTTTTTCCAGAAACTTGCCTGGGCTGATGAAGAATACCGGCAGCACTCCAGCATGCTCTGCTCGTAAGCAAAGCAAATATTTGACAAGGACAGTAGGTGGTCGGCTATCAAATATTAACCACACCACCGCCACAACTCATTAATAGTAGCATATGTTTGGTGAGATGCAGTATGTTAGCTGCCTGTGTGACCTTTTAGTTTGAACAGAGAAAAATGCCCATGAAAACACCCTGCGCTTCCATCTCAGAAGAGGGGGGACGCCTCTGGCTGCTGGTTTAAAGACTAACATTCATTGTGAGTAGCAAGGAGCCAGGGGTTGAGGAAAATTCATTTTTTTTTTTTTTTTTACCAGAAACCAGAGAGGTTTCTAGGGCATGGGCAATGAGAGCCCACTTGAAGGCATTTTATAAATGTCAGGACCATCCTGTCCAGGTATCAGAGAGTAGGAAATTAATGGTAGTTTGATAATAAAATTAAGACTGTCAAATTTTTGTACCTGGACAATTGCAAAGCAGTATTATATTTTATACAGTTAAATATATGTGTAAATATATGTGAACTCTGAAATAGTTCAGGCACATGGCAGGTTAGTTGTTGAGTAAATAAGTAAAAAAAAAGAAAAGAAAAGAAAAAAGAAAAACAGAAAGAAAATCACTTACCCATCCAGGGACAGGGTTTGGTAAAGTACAATACAGCACCTTCATATAGTGGAGAACAGTAGAACCATTAAAAGTGATAAGGCAAATTTAAATCTTTACTTATTAACATGGAAACAGATACATTATGTATTTGGTGAAAAAATCAGATTGCAAAGCAGTTTATGTGTTTATCTTTTATGTGTGTGTTTATACTTCTATATATGTATGCATGGTTATACATATATGTTTGTATAGAAAAATCTGTAGCACATACATCAGTGATAATCTCTTTGGGGGGGGCAATGGGAGATTTTTATTTCTTACTTTTGCCTTTTTGTATTGTCTAAAAAAGTTAAATAGAAGCACAAATTGCTTTAAACATCAGAAAAGTAAAGATAATTTTCTTTAAAAATAGATTTTCTTTTTTTTTCCTTTTTTTTTGAGCTTCTAAAACCTTTCTTCAAAGCCTGCATCCCGGCGCTAATTTGTTCCAGCTGCCAAGGGCAATGGAAACTGGGCACTCGAGATTTTGAGAAGTATCCAAATAATTTCTTCTGCTTGATCAGTATGGGCTTGAACTTTTTGGAGCTTCAGAAGGAAAAGAGGAAAAACTCCAGCTCTTGGCATCATGTAGGCCCTCAACACATGTTTGTTAAGCAGAGTGAATGCAGTTGTAAACTTGCATATGGCTTGCTCTCTGCTGAGGTAGTCCTTCTTGATTCCAGGTTGATTTCTGGTATTCTGGAGAATCATGACAGTTCCCCCAAGTTCAAGGTCTTTTTACCCCATCAAATGTATTTATTCAAAAATCCTACCATTCCAGGTTGGGTTAGAATGGATGAGAGTGACCTGGTGAGCAAAATTGACTCTTTTCAATGTGGGAACCAACTAATGTTATAGTTCATGAGAGAATTATACAGACTGAGTTCCAGATGGCACAGCCTTTTAATGTTGAGTTGCTAATAAAACCATTGAGTTGCTACCCACCCTGTCTTCTGAGTTTTAATAAGGTTTGGGAATTTTAAAATCTAATAAAGGCCACAATTATTTTGGGCCTCAGGACAGTGGGCACATCGCTTAGCAATAAGGTATTAAAATAACCACTAACATTACCAGGCACTGGGCTAAATTCCTTACTTGCAGTATCTCGTTGAATCCTTTCAGACCATACTCTCTGAAATGGATGTCGTTATTAGCCCCATTTTAGAGGATGATGCACCTGTGATTTAGGGGAGGTTAGTACCCTGCTTGAAGTCTGGTGTGTGGACATTCAGTGACACACTGGGGCACACAGCCAGCTCTCTCCTGTTCTAGAAACTATTCTCTTAAATCACAATTTTGGACTGTTTGTGTTCTGTAATTCCTCAGTCACACCATTAATGGAACCACCTACTCTGTGTACATTCCTGGTCCCTTCTGGTAGTTGGGTGACCTTATGCGATACCTTTCAAGGTGAATTGGTTTGGGA
The DNA here is from genome assembly GCF_023721935.1 of Panthera uncia. Lineage (NCBI taxonomy): Eukaryota > Metazoa > Chordata > Mammalia > Carnivora > Felidae > Panthera > Panthera uncia. The sequence continues at coordinate 23,301,084 of NC_064808.1, read as the reverse complement.
TCATTCTAGAAAGGCTTGGAAGCTTTGTGGAAGCTTTTGTCAATAGCAAGAGGGTATTTTACATTAAGATTCCATCAGGTCTGCTTTGCTTTATTTCCAGTGTTGTTTTGCATCTCAAACTTAACCTGTCCATGTGTAAATTTGCATCTCCTTTTAGACCATACCAGGAAATATAGAACCTCACTGGGGAGTTGTGGGAAATCCTGGTTTTCCTTAGTGAACAGATGATCAAATATTGTATTCAATTGGAAGAATACCTTCTTTGTTTACCTCACATAACTGTAAAGGGAATAGGTACATTTGATTTCTTTTCATTGATTTCATTTTTAAAAGGAAAACAGGAGGTTGGTAGTTATATACACTTATTATCTAGAATTTCACACAGCTTCTTCATGAAGTCATAAGTATTTAGGACACCAAGAGGTTAACTTGTCTGCAATCGCCTCCCCATATAATGATGCTGAGAAAGAACAATTCATTTTCCAACATAAAATATCAGGAAATGAACATAGGCACCCAAATATAAGAGATTAATCATTTAAGTATTGGAAAAGGGACATAGAGACCAGTTAATTGCCAGGATCTGAAAGTCAGCAGTCTAATCCGATTAAATATGTAAATGGGGCAGTGCTGTTCATTTTCAGTGTTCTTTTGGACTAATAATTAAATGATGGATTTAGAAATTAATTGCTAGGTGGTGAGCTGCTTGTCCAGAAAACACTGCCTCCTTTACCAACTGTGGCCAGCACTTGGAAATTCCACGGCCTTATTCTTTTTTTTTTTTTTGGCTTGGTCTTGGAGGAAGCGAGAAGAAATTCACACTATGAGCAAATAGTCTCCTTCCTCTGCCTTCTCCCTGACATGACAGCCAAAATGAGAGAATATTTCTCCTTGAGGACAGTGCTATATTACTACTTGACTTGTAATAAGCATCAGGAGAATAGCACTGGGGAGAGAAGAAAACTAACCCCTAGCAGTGCTGCTTCAGTTCAGGAAGCAGATGTCTAAATAAACCCGAGTCTCTGGTTCATAATGGAAAAAGTCCTTCCTTGTTCACATCAGCCTGCAACCATCTCTCCCTCCTCCTCACCCAGAGGAAACATTGTCTTAACAGTGCACCAAGGACATCTCTTCCGTTGTCATCTGGACTCATTTGACTTATCACACTCCTAAGCCTGTTTCCCCTGGATGATTACATGATGTGAGCCAGAACACTGTGTGATAGCATGTTCTGCCAATATTCTGGCCATGCGACTGTCAGTAGTTGTGTGTTGACATGCTGTGGGGTGAGGTTGCCCAGGTGCCAGCGGGGTCTGGGATCCATCCCACGCAGGCAGGCAGGGGGAATAGCCTGATCACATTCCAGCGAGATATGATTCTTCCCTCTGTTGTGTAACCTCATAGCACATTGTCTATAAATCTGTTAGGTTACTTATTTGAATAATCTTTGAATATTACTAAGTTTCTAATTCAGGCCCTTACACATACTGGCTCTTTAAAACAGTCTGTAGAATACAGAATTAAGTGAATAAATGCATGATGAGGGGAAATAGAAAGTTCTGTCTTCTTGGTAGGTACTGGACAGGGTAAATTAGAAAGATTTTGTGTTGAAATCAGCAAGATCAACTGAAAGACATTCAGATTTCATTCAGATTCAGTCAACCAGTTTTTTTCCTGAACAAACTAGTTTTTTTTTTGGTCTCTTTTATTTTTATTTCAAAAGTAGAACATGTATATAACAATAAAAAATAATGAAAACTAACATCGGTGTGCTCATATTTGTAAGGGTCCTGACTGATGGGCACATTTTCTAACCACTTGTCAATACTGCCTTTTTTAAAATGTAATTTACCTGAAAGTGCTTTGTAGATTCCAACACTATACATTTCACTATACATTTCAACACTGTAAATGCCAGTTCCTTCCTCTTGTTAGCTGATAGCTGTATATTGTGAGGTACTGTAGAAAAAGTCTGATGTATCTTTATATTCCTGGCAAGTTGAGCCCAACCCCTTGTATATAACAGATGTTTAACATTTGTTAGTTGAACAAAACAGACAAGCACACTGGAGCCAGAGTATTTAGGGATTCATTTATTATTCCTAGGTGAGTGTTTTAAAGTTAGAAGTTAAGAACTGACAACACTCAATGTAAATAAATAAGTGAACCAATGTTAGTGGAATTTCAGGCATGAGCAATGGAGATATTTGGGGCTGAGTAGAATTCTTTATCATGTCAGTTAAGCAACTTTGTACTTAAAGTAAAGGTTGCCTCTCACTTGTGTTAAAGTCTAATGTGTGTTTTTCTTTTTTTTTAATAGAAAGGTAAAATTGATAGATGTAGAGAACACAGGCTTTGAATTCAAACATACCTTGGTTTGAATCCCCATTCTACCATGGACGTGCTCTCACTATTGGACAGCTCTTTTAAGCCTCTAGACTCACAGCAAGAACAAAAAACATCGTTATGATGGAAATTGGAGATAATGTGACTTGCATGGCATATTGTAGGCACTCAATGCCTATTACTGTTTTAATTATTGCTTTTATTTTAGAGAGCCATATACCCATGTAGTATTTTCTAATGTTTGTGGGTATCTAAAGAATTCCAAAGAAATCAACATATTTTAATCTTTTGATATCCCAAATGTCTTCATCTGCTTAGACTACCATAACAAATAACCTTAGATTGGGTGTCTTGAACAATAGAAATTTATGTTCTCAGAGTTCTAGAGGCTAGAAGTCCAAGATCAGAGTGTCAGCATGATTGGGTTCTGGTGAGAACTCTCTTTGTGGCTTGCAGATGGGCACATTTTCATTGTGTCCTTACATGGGGGAGAGAGTGAGCGAGCAAGCTCTCTGTTGTTTCATAAGGGCACTAATACCATGACCTCATCTAAACTTAATTATCTCCCAAAGACACTATTTTCAAATACCAATTATTGGGAGTTACGGCTTCAACATATGAATTTTGGAGGGATACAATTCAGTCTGTAGTACCCACAAAGAGGTCCTATCCCAGAATTGATTGATGTGAAAGTTTTTCTCTTTAGTAAAGGGTTAATCTTAACAGTGGGCTAAGGGAAGGTGTTTTGTAGCTCAGTGGGTTATGATCCAGGTTGATGGGTACTTCTAAGTGTATCTGTAGGTTTGTCGTTTGAATTAAAAAATTTTTTAAGTTTATTGATTGAGAGAGAGAGAGAGAGAGAGAGAGCGAGCGAGCAGGGTAGGGACAGAGAGAGGCGGGGAGAGAGAATCCCAAGCAGGCTCCATGCTGTCAGTGCAGGCTGCAGTGTGGGGCTTGAACTCATGACCCATGAGATCATGACCTGAGCCAAAATCAAGAGTCCGACACTTAACCAACTCCATCACCCAGCTGCCCCTGTCATTTGAATTTTAAGTTTTCTTCCCTTCAACTGAGGAGAAAGCAAGGATGGCTGATGGCACAGTGCATATGTTGAGTGAGGTTCTTGGGTTTTCATCAAAGACCATGTATTTGCATCTTTGATCAGGGGTGCAGAGAGTGGAGGGCTGAAAACTGTAAGATGATGTTGAGATGGAGGATGACTACATATAATATGTTAAAACAGAGGATATGTTAGAGAGTTAAGTGAAGGCAGAACACAGAAATTCTCATACCCCTGCCTCTAGCATTTCTGGATATTGTGCAGGTTATCTAATTATAGGCCCAACTCCTTAAAGGTCTTGACAATTATCACTAGGGGACTTCACTTGAAAGTCTAGCTGCACCCCTTATCAGCTGTGAGACCTTCAGTAAGTGTCAGAGGCTCACTGAGCCTCAGTCTTCTCATTTCTAATAAGGTAGTTTAAGGACCAACGTTCCTGACACATAGTGGGTACTCTTTGTAAGGTTTATTGACTTTGAAAATGCATTTGTTGGGGCGCCTGGGTGGCGCAGTTGGTTAAGCGTCCGACTTCAGCCAGGTCACGATCTCACGGTCCGTGAGTTCAAGCCCCGCGTCAGGCTCTGGGCTGATGGCTCGGAGCCTGGAGCCTGTTTCCGATTCTGTGTCTCCCTCTCTCTCTGCCCCTCCCCCGTTCATGCTATGTCTCTCTCTGTCCCAAAAATAAATTAAAAAAAAAAAAAACGTTGAAAATGCATTTGTTTACCTCTTTATCACTGAGGGGTAAGTGCTAGATAATGTTCATGATTATATAAACAGCTGAACTGACATGTTTGACTTCAATTCTGAAAAGGTAAGGTTACTTTATAAAAGTAAAATTAAGAAGTATTTCAATAACCCATGCTTTCGATCTTATCCAGAATCTTTAGAGCCAGATGTATTGAGGAATTCAGAAATTTCAGATGTTAAAAAGATAATGCAGTATGTGTGTGTGTGTATATATATATATATATACACACACACACATACTATATATATACTGTACATATATATATATATATATATACTGTGTATACTGTGTGTGTGTGTGTATATATATACATATATGTATATATATATACATATATATATATGTGTATATATATACATATATGTATATATATACAGCAGGGGTCACAGGCTCAGAGGCTTACAGGTGTTGAATAGGCAGCTTGGAGATATATATATATATACACACACACACACACACACACATATATATATATACTTCATGTAACACACCCAGTGGGGTATGAAGGAAACACTCCATAATCAAACACATTAATAATTCTTTAGTGAAATGTGTGAATATTTATACTCAGTGGGATATGCAGAGGCTATAAATAGTCTCACATTAGTTCAGGTCAGGTCTTTCCACAAAAGCAGTTCAGTTTAGGTCAGATTTTGCTACCAAAAAATAAAAAATAAAAAAAATGTCAAACCTTTTAGATAAGTTTTGGAATTGTAGATAAGGGACTGAGGATCTATGTTATTAAAATAACTTTTGATATTACTTTTATGAAGTAATATTGACTTTCAGATTTGAAGTTGCTGCCATAAGCTTGGTCATAAGTATTAGATTATAAAAATAAAATTTGAATACTGGCTTCCCAGTGAGAAATGCAATCCCAAGACATTCAGATACAGGCAATCATAGTTTCATAGATTCATGAACTAGTAAGTGATGAGTATCTAGGCATAAAACTTTGATGAAAGCACAAAGAGCATACTCTGCCATATCCCACAATCTTATCATGTGTAATTCACTACTATTTAGATGACAGATCTCATAACACAGCTTCCTCTGGATAATGCTCATAACAGGGAAAAATAGTTTGAAAATTAATCACTTAGTTTTTATTTATTCTTTGAGAAATTCTACACAGGCTATTGCAAAGAAGTACATTTGACCCAAAGTCCTATGCAAATTCTGTCTACCTACTTGCTTCAAGATCAAAAATTTGATAGGTGACCTCTACTATAAGGCAGACTAAGCAACGCCTGGTCATGATATTCACAGCAGAGATGAGAAGCCTTTGTTTCTCTGAGTCCTTTTCTGCAATCACAGCATTCCCTGGGATGACCCTCGTCTGTAGTTATTAAAATTACCTGCTCAATAAAATCACCAGGAAAAAATAAGTCAGATTTTCCATATAGCATCCTAAGAGATTCGGTAGGGATGGAGTGGTAAATATCCTTTTGTTTGTTAATTTTTCTAATACTCAATTAAGTTTGGCTACCAGGGTTTCAATCTTCAGCTTGTACCTGCCTTTTGGGTCACAACACCAGAAATGCAGTTTGGGAAGAGAATGCCATGGTGCACAGTATTTACTTCCAGATTCCTGAGAAACTCGGCACTTTGAAATTATTAATGGAATTTTGATAATTGGACACTAAAGACTTATTGGATCAAAGGACTTATAAAATATCCTTCCAAATGTGTAAGTTGGGAGCCCAGTTGGAGGATGTCCGTAGAGAAGTCACTCCTGAACTGTTTTGTTTCTGTCCTTTGCTCTGGCCTCACTGTGTTAACTTCAGTTACCAGGTTCTTTAGGGAAACATGCTAGGAGGGGCTTTCACATAGCCCCGCTTCCATCACTTCCAGGATGGAGTGCAGCAGGGGTCACAGGCTCAGAGGCTTACAGGTGTTGAATAGGCAGCTTGGGTGTATGAATTGGACCAGATGGGGAATTTGCCATATTCTTCCAAGATTGGGCAAAACCCACTTAATCTCCAGCCAATTATTGCCAGGTTGAACTGTGGACCCAGTATTCTGGAGTTTTTTATTTTTTTAATTTTTTTAATTCTTATTTTATTTTTGAGAGGTGGGGAGGGGAGAGAGAGAGAGAGAGAGAGAGAGAGAGAATCCCAAGCAGGCTCCAGGCTCTGAGCTGTCAGCACAGAGTCCGAAGCCCTTGAACCCATGAACTGTGAGATCATGACCTGAGCTGAAGTCAGATGCTTAACCAACTGAGCCACCCAGTCGCCCCTGGAGATTTTTTTTAAATTTAATTAGAAAATCCATGTTTTTATGTGAAATCTTCTGATTGTTTAATGGAGATAAATAATCCAACAGTACCAATATTATCTTCATTTGGCAGGGAAGGAAATACATTCAGGGAGTGTCATAACTCAAATTGTGCAGTCTTTCTCCAATTAGAGATAGTGTACATTTCCGTGGTCAATGATGTTGGCCTTGGCCATTTGATTTGCTGTGGCTCAAGGATGTGAGCAGCATGACTCATTCACATGCTATTTATGAGCCAATGCCAAAAGAAGGCCTGGCATGTGTGCCCTTCTGCCATTCCCACAAGAACAACATGTGCCTGCTAGTCTGCTGGTCCACAGAAGATGAGAGCCACATGGAGATGTGATTCCCACCTGCAGCTCAAAGCTGAACCTCGTCCAATCTGGTCTACATCAACCAACACTTTGGTAACCCTCAGACACATGAGCAAGAATAAATGATAGTTGTTTATACATTATTTTGACTATGAGTAACTGATAGAGGAAGTTTACAAGTTGCTACAAATCAGTTATATAAGTTATTGATTTAGTGAGGATTTGATCCTGGGCCTATTAAATCTAAAGCCATAATTACTAGTATTCCTTAGTTACTGGTATGTTCGCCCATGGACAAGATACTATGTGATCACGTTTTTTCAGGTTCATGATTCTAAGATACTAAATTGCCTTGAAATGACTTTAAAAATATTGCCAATGGGGAAATTCCATTGTTTTCTAAACTTTATAACTTCTAATTCTTTGAAACTGATGATCACCATATGGTGTATTTATACAGACAATTTTTATTGGTAGAAAAATACTTTGGACTTTCTCTGGTGTGTCTGGCTTCTTAAAATTACACACAAACACATATTATACACATACATATGTACTCACACAAACACATATATGATACTTCTTCCCTTCATTCCAATCTAGAGTGAGTATCTAGCATTCCTCCTGTTGGACACTCCCTAATTTTTTCACCTGATTCAGGTTCACCTTATCTTACCCCAATGTATCAGTTTTGTAGGGCTGCCCAAATAAAGTGCCATAAATGGGTGACTTAAAACAATAGAAATTTATTATCTCACAGTTCTGGAGACTGGACGTTAAAATTAACACATTGGTAGGGCCATACTCCCTTTGGAATCCATAGGGAAATCGTTCCTTGCCTCTTCCTAGTTTCTGGTAGCTTCCTTATAGTCTTTGGTGTTCTTTGGCTACCAGCTGTGTAACTCCAGTCTCTGCCTTGGTTGTCACATGGCATTCACCTTGTCTTCCCAGAGCCTTTTCTTATAAGGACACCCATCATATTGGATTGGGGCCCATATCCAGTATGACCTTATCTTAACTAGTTATCTGCAATGATCCTCTTTCTAAATAAGGTCATATTCAGAGGCGTAGGGGTTAGAACTTCAGCATATCTTTTCTGTGGGGGACAGAATTCAGCCCATAACACTCAGAGTAGGCCTGGAGGTTAGAGGAGACTTCACAGGCATAGGGATTATGTTCACATAATCCTCAAATGGCCATGCCTCTGTCTCCCAGGGCCTCCAGACCTTGAGCGACTCTGAGGCTTTATCCTCCGGGCTTTGCATAGTTCTAGGAGAGAAATTGTCTTCAATAGTAGGTCCTTTCTCAGAGAGCCCTCAATTCATTTTTCTTCAAACAATACATTTTCTGCTCACTGAGTGAATATCTTTTGTCCCGGGTGGCCAGGCTTTTTCATTACTTGGAAAATCCCTCAAACTCCAAATCAGAAAGAACCACAAGTTAACCATATTGCTATCTATTTTCCCCACATAAGTGCAAAAAAAGCATTAGGGAATAAAGCTGAAATGTCACGCTGGGCTGACAGTTTTCCATGCTGATTGACTTTAACGCTAGTTGATACAGGAAGATAGACTTGGCACTGAATGCCAGAAAGCTGGTTTCCTCTCCTCGCTGTGCTGCTCAGCTCAGTTCTCCTGCCCTGTGTTTGGCTGATTCAAGCTCCTGGTCTCATGTGCCTTCCTGTGAGTTTGAAAGAATGGTCCTGGAGAATCAGGGCCATTTGGAAAGAGAGTGGTTCCATTGGTGCCCTTGTCCACATCCCAAGTATTTCTGGTGATAGCAAAGGCTGCTAAGAAATAGGGCTTGGAGGATTCAGGCATGGACAACAGTGCTATACAAAATATGACAGCAGATTTAACCATTGAAAACCATATTTCTAGGTATTAGCTCAGTTTTGTCCATTTTGTCCACTGGCTGCCACTGTGCCTATGTTCCTCACATTTTTATTCTGATTTTCTCTTCTCTCTGAGGAACCAGCTTCTAGTCCCTGGTCCCAGACTGTCTGTTCTACTGACCCTGTGGTTCATTATTGACCCTTTGTGTCAACCCCTTTCCCTGGGCTCTAGAACTACTGTATTTCATTCTGACCCCACAGTTCAACATGATAGGAACAAGTGTTGGATTTTATTGCCAAATAGTCATTCTCAGTTTTTTGTATACATAAGGAAATTTTTTATTTCCAAAAAGTTGCCTATCTTCACGGGAGAGGCATTATGCACTGGCTTATTTACAAATGTTGTGGCGCATACAGGAAGCTTCTGCATTAATGTGTTGTCTCCTCAGGGGCCCTCCACCTAAGGAGTGGGAGTCAAAGCTTCAAGACCTAAGTGTCTCTTTCACATGGCTGCCTCCAGTTACTGTTTGCTTTCCTCTGAATCAGTGCGTCACCTAAAAAATGTAAATAAAAAAGGTTCATTCATTCATTCACTTATGCATTCATCCTTTGATCAAACTGTTAGTGAGCTTTTTAATGCATGTAATTAAAGTCTTTGCTGGAGATGTAAATAAAAATTTTCTGCAGTCCCTGCCCCAAGGGGTTCAGATTCTGGTTAGGGAAACAGGTGTGCAAAAACTTTAAGATCATTCAAAATGTACAACAGTAATTGTAGTTGAAGTTAAGTTTTATGCCAGATCAAAAGAGCAATATAATACATAATATAGTGGATCCAAACTTCCTCAGTTTGAATCCTGGCACCAATTTAGCTCCTGAACCTCAGTGTCCTAATATCTAACATGTGGACATGGGTGAATTCAGGTGTTGTGGGGCCTAGACCCTAAGCAGCTTTGGAAATCATCTTTAAGAAAAATAATGCCAAATTAGGAATATAAAATTAGGTGCAAAAATGAACATTTAAAAAGAGAAAGGAAATCACAGCTAACATTTTAAGAATTTCAAAGCTTACATGTCATCAGCATCATGAAATTCAAAAATATATAATCTCATTATTATTGATAATATGTATTTGTCTAGTACCTCTCTGTAAAACATTTTTTCACATATATTTTGGCATATTTTTATCACTTCTTTGTATGACAAAAATTTTATAATAATTCTACAGTGAGAAAATAAAAATATCACATTTTTCTAACACCATGACAATTAAAAAATTGATCATTTAGAAAGTTTTAAAAAAATTATTTTGAACGTTTATTTATTTTTGACAGAGAGAGAGAGAGAGAGAGAGACAGAGCAGAGGGGGGAGGGGCAGAGAGAGAGGGAGACACAGAATCTGAAGCAGGCTCCAGGCTCTGGACTGACAGCACAGAGCCTGACACGGGGCTCGAACTCACGGACCGTGAGATCATGACCTGAGCCATGACACTCAACTGACTGAGCCACCAGGCGCCCCTTTTTTTAAATTTCACAATTCATTCATGCCAATATCACAAGTGTGTGCTTTTCTTAGGTGGTACTTAGGTGGTGCTTCTTGCCTGTAGCGACGTCTAAGTTGAATCCAACCTTTCTATTCTTCTAGGGATGGCCTGGAAGGCCATGCCTGGTATCCAGGAAGTTGGACCAGAAGCTAGTCTACTTTGCCACAATTGGTTCCTCCCTGTCCTAGTCTATTAGCGCTGCTATAACAAAGTAGTATAGACTGGGTAGCTTACAAAAAAAACAAAACAAACAAACAAAACCCCAGAAATGTATTGCTTAAAGCGTGGAGTGTGGTAGTGTGATAACAGGATGCCAGCATGGTTGGGTTCAAATGAGAGCCCTCTTCCAACCTACAGACTGCGGACTTCTCATTGTATCTTTACTTGTTGGGAAGAGAGATATTAGCTCTCTGGTCTCCTATAGGAGACTCAATGAGGTCTCCATCCTCGTGACCTAAATACTTCCCAAAGGTCCCACCCCGAATATCATCACATTGGGGGTTAGGATTTCAATATATGAATTTTGGGTGACATAAATATTCAATCCATTACACTCCCTAATCCACACATTTTGGGATATGGTATGTATGACTTGGCCATGGACCCCGGGTCCTAGTGGCTCCCAGCAGGAGTAGAGAAGCATTTATTTCCAAAGGGCTAGGCTATGTGTACATTGCCACAAAATAAGTTTTTTAAATACATATTTTTCACAAAGAAAGCCCCCTCCAAGTTTTTCCACTTTAAAAATTGGTAGGGTTGTTAGAAGCCCAATCAGGGATTTTTTTTTTAAATATCAAGAAGAGGAATCCACTCAGATGAGTAAATTTAAAAGAAGGCTTATTGAAAAGTAACAATAAATAGTCTCACGGAAACAAAATTAGGAAATGCAGAAGAAATGGAATTTGGGAACAAAGGACAGCTGGGATCATTGGAGATTAACTTAGAAGTTCCAACTTCAGAAGTTCCACCTTCTCCCACAGGCCTCTTTGTCTATGGGTGCTTTCTTTTTATGCACCTGTTCCTTTCCTGCTTCTCAGAAGGCTGGCTTTTCCTGCTCTTCTACTCACCACATAACTGTTGTAGAGGTGGCCATGAATTTCCATAGCACAGGGTCAGCCTTGATCCTCTGTGACTTCTCAGAGCTATGTATCCAACAGCATCTGAGTTTATTTATTTAAAAAAATTTTTTTAGTGTTTATTCATTTTTGAGAGAGAGAGAGAAAGAGTGTGAGCAGGGGAGGGTCAGAGGGGGAAGGGAGACCAGAATCTGAAGCAGGCTCCAGGCTCTGAGCTGTCAGCACAGAGCCTGATGTGGGGCTTGAACCCATGAACCATGAGATCATGACCTAAGCTGAAGTTGGACACTTAACCAACTGAGCCACCCAGGAGCCCCTACATCTGAGTTTCTTAAAAGACAGTGGATCTAATTGGCTTATCCCAGGTCCATATTGGTTCTTTCTATGCCAGAGTTCTGTGTCCCAACCACTTCTGTGTAGCTAGAGCAAGATCACAGCCATTCAGGCAGGGGCTGAGGTTGAGCTGAAATTTCTAAAAGGAGAATATAGACAGGGTATCTATTACACATTAGATACCGATTCAGAGGAAAATGGCTAAATTCAATAAAAAAGAGGTATGAGCATGTGCTCTATGTGTTTGTGCTTTTCCAAATGAGGTTTACTGCATTGTTCAGGAGAGGATTCTTAACTATAGTATGCCATGTTCCCTTTTTCTGAATCATCAGCTTCAAATATGGATAATTTGAAAACATCATTTGAAGGATGAACATTGAGAGGATAAAGCCTAGCTGTTTATGGTCCTGACCTCCCAGGTATACATATTTATTACTCCTCTTTGGCTACTTCAGTGGAAATGTTTAAGAAGCACTGTGTGGGTATTTATATACTGCCTACTCTTAAAAAAAATTTTAAGACAGGAACAAACTTTGTTTTTCACAATCACATTAGTAAATTTGTGAAATTGACTCATTCTCTCTTTGAAGCACTCTTGTCACTCATTTGGCATTCTTTCATTCAGCCATTCTTTAAATATGTGTTGAGTAAGTATTATCTGCCAATAATGACGAGACCACCATATGGCTCTGCCATTATGGAGCTTATGGAGAGGGGAGGGAGACTGAAAATAACCATGTTAACATAGAAATAAATTATGCTGGATTAATTGAGGTAAGTTCTATGAAGGAATCAAGTGTGCTGGGTTGGGAAATAAAGAGGAGGGAGGTACAACATCAGAGAGGACTGGCCTGAGAAGGTCTAAGAAGATAATCTGCGAGCTAGACTTGAACAGTGGGGAGGATATAGCTCTGGAAAAACCCCAGGAGGAGCTTCCCAGGCAGATGGAATAATATGAGTTCAGGCCTGGTGCAGGGAAGAACATGGTGTGTCTGAGGAACTGAAAGACAGATAGTATAATGGGAGATGGATGAGAGATTTTGGTGGGTTATGAGGAAAAGAGATAGATGGGACTTATGAGCAGTGAGTTTGGGATTTATTCCAAGTATAATGGGAAGTTATTAAAAGGTTTTAAATGAGAGAATGGTTTCATTTGGTTTATATTTTTGAAGGGTCACTCTGGTGAACTGTAAGAAAGGACTGGAAAGGAGCAATAGGGAGGCAGGAGGTTCAGCTGGGAGGTGTTTGTGCAGAGCAGTGATGGTGACAAAAGGTAGACATCTCACAGAATGGGAAAGTGAATTTATCTGAGAATAGAATTTACCTTCTGGATGGTGATACCCATCTGTCCAGTTGTATACTTTTCTCCAACAAAGGACATTCTGCTCAGATGTAGGGATAGTGGTTCTGGATAGTAGGGTTCTTCATGCAAGTTTAGGATTTTGTCTGGAAATATGACTGAAGGCAGGGGATGAGTAGAGGATGCAGGTCCTTACAATAGAGTGATTAGGAGGAAAGGCAAAGCAGGAGTAAGCTAGTTGGTATGAGAGCGTACCCAGATCAGTAAGCTGAGGAATCCTGCAATGTGGGTGTTTGGGCGAGTGGGATGAAGAGGATAGGATGTCAGGGCCGGTAAGAGGTGTGTCTGAATAAAGATGGGAGAGATGGTGCAGTTTCTGGTAATGAAAGGCCGGGTCTGACTGTGAGACGGGGCAGCCACATGGGTGGAGGGAGGGCTCATTGTAGACAAGGAAGTGCAGCAATTGAGAGACCAGTGTTGAAGTCACTGAAATTGTTTGTGAAAAGAGTGAAGTGTGAGGAGAGAGAAAGCTTCAATGACTGAGGGAGGTGATGAGACAACTGCAGCAAGAGTGAGGTAGAGGAGAGTGAGATAAGTGGATGGGATGTCTGAAAGGAGGAGAGGATCTTGCAGGAAGGAGAGAAAGCCAGGCATGTGATCTGGAAGCAGCAGAGGGGAAGGTGAGGGCATAAACCCTCTCTTCTAACCCTGAAGAACTAGGGGGATGAGAGAAAAAACTGAGAAGGATGCTAGGGAAGCAGTTTTTATGGGGGCAGCCAAGTCAGATCAGGAGATGAAGGGAACAGAGAATAGCCACTGGATGTGGGGATATGTGTTGATCATAGATGGACTATCCCAGAGGGCACAGTGGGTATGTGGGGGGAGATGGGGAAGGTTGAACCGAGTTAGGGAAAGTATAGGGCAGTAAAGGGGAAGAGAGGCAGGTGATAATAGATGCTCTTAGGGGCTTGTGCTTCTGGGAAGGATTGAGGTAAACAGAGTTCAAGCCCTGACAGGTTGATCCTGATGCTCTCCTTGAGAAGGTTTGGTGTTGGGCCTGGCTCTGAGATCCAGGATCCCGTTCCTGGTGGTGTGGTGGGTACCAGGGCACTGCTTGTGAAGCTATGGTTGCAGGGGCGGGGCACATGCAAGTGAGGGCAGTGAAGACCAGCAAGCTTGTTCCTGACTGGTATTAATCCTTAGGACAGTGCTGCTAAGTAGATTTATTATTGCCATTTACAAAAGCTGACACTACAGCTCAGACAAGTTAAAAGACTTGGTCAACATCAGACAGTAAGGATGGAGAGAAGAGTTTTGTTTTTTGTTTTTGTTTTTTTTTTAGAGAGAGGGAGTGCACATGAGCGGGGGAGGGGCAGAGAGGGGGAGAACGACCCCCAAGCAGGCTCCACACTGTCAGTGCAGAGCCAACATGGGGCATGAACCATGTATTGTGAGATCATGACCTGAGCCTAAGTCGAGAGTTGGACGGTTAACCGACTGGGCCCCCCATGCGCCCCTACAGAGAAGATTTTATACCCAGGTCTTTCCAAACCCCCAGTCAGAGTTCTTCTCATTTTCAGACCATCATGAGTGCTGGAGTAGGAACCAGGAGGTTAAAGAATCAGAGAGAGAGATGTGGGAACTTCCTTTGAGTCTGGCTGGGACAAATTCCTTCACTGTTTGGCTCTCATTCCCATGAGATTTTGAGCTTCTTGAAGGTAGAGCCTATTCCATTTGTTTCTCTAGCTACTAACACAGTGCCTGACACATAGTGTGTGCTCAATAATATTTAATTAATGAGCAAATTAATGAATTACTTTATGCTGTTCTTTTCTTTTTCCCATCCTTCTTTCCTTCTTGTCCCTTCTTTTCTTCTTTAGTAGCAAGTCATTTAACTCCTGAGCTTCATTATGGGTCTACAGCCATAATTTCCCAGATTTGTCTCAAAGTTTGAGATCAAACTGTTTAACGTAGCTGAGACATCCCTTAACACCAAAAAAGCTATGCTTTTACTCTTTGATTATTAGCGTGTTTATTGCTGAGCCTAAATGTGCTGTGTGTATGTGTGTGTGTGTGTGTGTGTGTGTGTGTGTGCACGCAGTTTCATTTGTATAAATTATGAATGAATGCAGGGTCCATATTTACCACTTTACCCTAAGACTCCAGAATAGATGAATCGGTATTAACAGATGGTTTTCTTTAAGAATTATTAACATAGATATGCGCCAGTCCTGTGTGCTTTTGTTCCTACTCGAACACCCCTCCCATGTGCATGTTCTTTTGGGGGGCAGCACTGAATACTCTT
This sequence comes from Panthera uncia, assembly GCF_023721935.1. Lineage (NCBI taxonomy): Eukaryota > Metazoa > Chordata > Mammalia > Carnivora > Felidae > Panthera > Panthera uncia. The sequence continues at coordinate 23,285,950 of NC_064808.1, read as the reverse complement.
TCACACTTGCGTGCACGTCTTCTTACATCCTTAAGGTGGCAGGCAACAATCAAAACAGTATTTAAAGAGAATTAACTGAAAGAGTGGGAAAGTGCGGGAAAGAAAAAACTAATTCTTTCTGAAATGTTCTCTAATCCCCCATTTTCTGCTCAGCAGAATTATATTCATAGCTAGATTATTCATTATTAAGAGCTTATTTCAGCCTAGGCTGTGTGTGTCAGTAGATTAGGATGTGGAGGAAGATTAGTTTCTCACAGTGGGTGGCTGGAAATAAGTTCCTTATCTGATCATTAAAATCGGTTGTTCATGGTTTTTTGATCATAATTATTAATTCTGTCAGGGGTTTTTGTATGCCAATTAAATCTCGGTGCCCAATATGTAATATTAGGATTCAGTTGCATGGTACCAGTGTTGCATTATCAAGGCAGAAATGAGTGATGTGTGGGTATGTTGGTGTTAAAAATTTTTCAAGTGTTTGCAGTGTCCACTACGTATTTTAGAAAGTACTTAATGATTTTGAGACTTTTGTAGGATAGTACTATTATTAATAAATAAAATGCCAGCAGCTACTAGTAATTCTCTACCATGTCCCAGACACAGTCTCAGGCTATTTTACCTCTGTTGCCTGTTTTTCTTTTTAATTTTCTTTTTATTTTATGTTCGTAGTAGTTTTAGATTCGCAGCATAACTGAGCAGAAAATAGAGTTCCTGTATACCCCCTATCCTCAAATATGCACAACCCGCCCTGCTCTCTGTCCACATCCCCTCCCCTCCCCACCCCGCACTGCAGTGGCAACATTTGTTACAATCAGTGAGCCTTCATTGACTCATCATTATCACCCAAAATCCAATTGGGTTTACATTAGGGTTTATTCTTACACATTCTGTGGGTTTCAACCAGTGTATAATGACAAGTATCCACCATTGTGGTATTAAACAGAATAGTTCCACTGCCCTAAAAAACCTCTGTGCTCTGTCTGTTCATCCTTCTTCCCTAACTCCTGGCAATCACTGACCTTGACTGTCTCCATAGTTTTGCCCCTTCCACGATGTCATAAAGTTGAAATCATGTAGTATGTAGCCTTTCAGATTGGTCTTTTATTTAGGAATATGCATTTAAGCTTCCTCCGTGTCTTTTCATGGCTTGGTGGCTCATTTCTTTTTAGTGACAAATAATATTCCATCGTTTGATGTACCATAGTTTATTCATTCACCTACTGAAGTATATCTTGGTTATGGCCACGTTTTGGCAATTATGAATAAAGATGCTGTAATATTCATGCATAGGTTTTTGTGTGGACATTGTTTTAAGTTTCTTTGGGTAAATAGAGCAGAGTGTGGTTACTGGATTGTATGGCAAGAGTATGTCTCGTTTAAAAAAAAATCACCAAACTGTCTTCCAAAATGACTATACTGTTTTGCATTCCACCAGCAATGAATGATTTCCTGTGGCTCGACATCCTTGGCAGCATTTGGCATTGTCAGTGTTCTGGATTTTGGCCATCCTAATAGGTATGTACCTGTATCTCATTGTTTTAATTTGCATTTCCCTAATAACATATGATGTAGAGCATCTTTTCATATGCTTATTTTCCATCTGTATATTTTCTTTGATGAGGCGTCTGTTCAGGTCTTTAGAACCCATTTTTTACTATAGTTGTTTGCTTGTTTTTAACTATGTTTTAAGAGTTCTTTGTATATTCTGGATAACAGTCCTTTATCAGGTATATCTTCTACAAATAAGTTCTCCCAGCCTGGCTTATCTGCTCATTCTTGGAACACTGTCTTTCACAGAGTAGACATTTTTTTAAATGTGTTATCTATTTTGAGAGAGAGAGAGAGAGAGAGGGAACATGCATGTGCAAGCAGGGAGGAACAGTGAGAAAGGGAGAGAGAGAATCCCATGTAGGCTCTGTGCTGTCAGCATGGAGCCCAACACGGGGCTTGATCCCATGGACCATGAAGTCATGACCTGAGCTGAAATCAGGAGTTGGATGCTTAAGTGACTGAGCCACCCAGGCACCCCACAGAGCAGAAGTTTTTAGATGTAGTGAAGTCCAGCTTGTCAATTATTTCTTCAATGGATCACGCCTTTGGTATCATATCTAAAAAGTCATTGTCATACCCAAAGCCATCTGTGATTTCTACTTTATTATCACCTATGAATTTTATAGTTTTGCACTTTAAATTTATGTCTATGATCCATTTTGGTTAATTTTTGTGATGAGTATAATGTGTGTGTCTAGACTCTTTTCTTTTTTTTCGTGGGGATGACCAGTTGTTCCAATATCATTTTCTGAATCTGTTGTTTACTTTCATCTTCTCTTAAACCCATGCCAGAATTGTCACCTTTATCTCCATGTTAAAGACAAAGAATGCAAAAAACAGAAGGATAAAATAACTTCTTCAAGTTTACAGAGCTAATAAATAGTAAAGTTAGGGTGGGAACCTAAGTATTTCTCATTGAAAACCCATCCTCTGCTGGTCTTCTAATAAAAGAGACTTTGTTTTTAATGTGGGCCTAGACAGTAAGTAGGGTTCTTAAATTAATATGCTGCCACAGTGATCAAAATGAATACAGTGATTTTAACATAGGGGTCAAGGTACCCCTGGTTGATTTGTTCTGGCAAATCAAACCTAAAGAGAAATATAAAATTTTGAAAATGTGTTAGGTGATTTTCTCTTGTTATCCAATTATAACAACTATTTGAGTATGAAGCACTGTGTTAGGTGTTGTGGATACAGCTTTGAATAAGTTACAATCTGACTTCCAATAGGAAATTAAAATGTTATCATGGTATTAGGTTGACTACAAAGGAAGAAGTGATTTATTTAGCTTTCTAGAGGGAGAGGACCCTTGAAATAAGCTACAGAATTGTTCACAGCTACTCTTTAAAGAAATGTTAATGATAATTTCTTCCCTTAGTTACCATTCCACCTTCAGGTAATGTAAAAACATTAAGGATAGCTTTTTGGGTAAGATCACAAAAGTTGGTGAGGTAGAGCGTGAAGTCTTATTCTTTTGGCCCCACTTTGCTGAAGAATGGCTGTGGATAAATCATCAAGTGCATGAAACACATAAAACCTGGGGTAGGGGTGGGTGGACAGTGATGGTGGGAAGTGGTGGGGCGATGGTTGGTACATACATACATCAAGTTGTATATACAGTGTTTACGTTTATACAATCATGAAGTTGTATAAGGTGGGCATTTAGATTCCACAGTAAAGCATACTCCCAATCATGAGAATTGAAAGTCGAGATCAGTGCATGCTTTCATTCGTTCAATCATGACTTACTGATTACCAATTTTATTTTAGTTCTGTAGTTTGCTCTGAAATTAGGGTTATCTGAATGCCTACCTATTAGGAAAAGAAGTGTTTCAATAGACTAAGTTTGAACCTGTAGGACAGTATCTGGAGGACTCGGTCTTAAGTAAAGATAGATGTGGGGGGTGGTGAATAGAATGTCTGGTAGATCTCTACATACTCAAGTCATGATTAGGAAATTTAGAGACCCTTATTAGCATAGGATCAACATAGAGGGTGAGAAGAATTGAGTGATTAGGGTGGAGATGGAGGTTTTGATCTTCTATAGCAGGAATGGGGAGGAGGCCCAGTGGTTCCTTTGTTCATGTACTCATTCATTTGCTTATTGAACCGTTACATGACACTTTCTATGTGCAGACACTATAGATAATAACTCACTTATCCTAACAAGAATCTCATGGGGTATGAATTATTATTAAACCTGATTGACAGGTAAGAAAACTGGGCCACAGAGATACTGAGCAACATGTCCAAAGTCATATAGCTTCATTCCCTCACAAAGGCTTTTTATCTTCTTTTATTCCTGACAACCAAATTTATACTAAAATAGGAAGCGATCACCATATTCTAGTTTTATGCAGACAACTGATTTTTGAATCAGCATTCCCAGGAAAGGATAGACTTCCTGTACCTACACATCTGCTTCTCAGCCCAAGGTTGGGATGGACCAGTTACCACCTTTTTTTCCTTGATGGCATCAGCAAATACCAAGAGAACACAGGCATCTTGTATCATCAGAGGTCCCAAAGCATGAACAGAATATCACCAAACTCACACTGATATAAGCTTCTGGTCTATCAGGTCACTAGATGCCTTTTACAGCTAAAATCATACCATGTGCCCTGCACAGCCCTGAACTTATACAACTGCAGACCTTGCAATAACTCAAATATCCCGTGCAAGCATTATCTCATAACAAGGCTCCAGACACGGATATGGAAAATGTCCAGTAAAGATATTAAGAAGGAATGGCTCAGAGAAAGCACAGCTAATCACCGCCCTGCTGGGTGAGAGTGGGAGGCCAGCAGGAGCCCAGGCCTTTTCTTCTATTTTTAAATTAGGAGTCTGAGCAGTAAACCCCATGTCTCATTCAATTCACTGCACTGGTCTACAGAGAAACACGTGACATGGCCCACAGTGGCAGCTGAATGAATTGTTCATGCTGATTGTCCCTTCCTCTCTGTCTGTCTCTGCCATCCGGGTAGAGATGGTTTAAAAATACGCTGTCATTAAGGGCATTTCAGCTGCAGACTGGAGTGGTTGGCATAATTGTGAGCTTCCTGAGTCTCTGGGGCTTCCTGAGTCTCTGGCTGCTGCTTTTCGGCTCGTCGACACTCATGGCCCACAATAGTTTTGAATGAAATGTCATGTCTAAGTTGTTGATAACTGTTAGCCAGCTCCAGGAGGTAATTGAAATGATCCTGTATTTGCATTGGAGATTTTGTATTTATGCAAAAGATTGCTGAATTGCATATCATTGAGGATATATATTTTGAGAAGAGCTTTTCCAGCTGGCTTTGTGGCTCTTGTGTTTTGTTTCCAGTAAAAGATGAACGAGCATTGGAATAAAATAGGTTTTAAAGCATTTTAGTTACATAGTGGCAGTTTTTTTGCGCTGGTCAGTTATAATTTTTCAACTTGATCTTCCTGTCAATTGGTATTTGGATTTTGAAATATAGCAAGGCCCTCTGTAGCTTTTTGAGGTTTTAGCAACCCCTAAGTCTAGAGACCAATAAATAGTTGAGAAAGTATCTGACACATCAGTTGGAACCAAAGAGTTATGCCATTTGTACCAAACCTAGTTGATTTTCCTCTCTATATCTGCTCAGCCCTACCTGTCCCTTGGATATTGTTATTAGATGGCTATCCCTGGCCAACACTTCTCTAGTTTCCTCATCTCCTAACCATCTAGCTAACCATTAGTTATCTTACTGGTGAAAACCATGCTCCAGCACAGTCTTTCCATGGCAGGGGTCGCATCAGCTTTGGTGCCTTGGAGGAACTGACCAGACCCATAGAAGATATGGTACCTTCTACCACTTTCGGTCTCAGACCAAAAACTGAGACCACTGAAACACCAAACACTGGGGCACGAGAACTGGATTTCCCAAAGACTGTCTAGAATAGCCAGTTTATATAACCAGAAAATATGGGACAAACTTGGACCAGTGAGAGACAGGAGACAGAAATAAGCTGGTAGATAAATTCTGTAACCTTCATCCCTCTTCAGCTTGTTCCCATGCATAGTGGTTCTGTACAGCTTCTCTAGAGATACCTTACATGGCTGAGAAGTGGGCTGTGGTCTCCTTATGAAGGCCAGCTCAGCAGTGTGCCACCTTGTAAGTAATTTTCTACTTTGCCGCCTCACTTCCAGAGCAGCGAGACTGGAAGTCTTGCTGCCTGATAAAGCACTAAGTGTATCGTTAGGCTAGAGAACCTGACAAAAATGACATGGCTCAAGAGAGATTTGCTTCTCAGATGATCAATTATAATGATGGTAAAATGAAAGATAAAGAAAAATAAAGGGAGCAACTTAGGGTGAATAAGAAGTATGCATAAAAGTGAGCAGGAGAAGGTGGTTCCTTCTGAGAAACACAAGTTGGGTGGATTTAGAGAACAAAGCTTTGTCACCATTTTTTAGAGCAAAAGAAGGGAATGGTTTATTCCAGTTGGTTTAATTAATAATTCCTGATACAACAAAAATAAATAAAATCAGATAAAGTTGAATAACCATTTTTTATGTAAAAAATAATTGCTGATACAGCAGACAAACCCAAAAATCTCTTTGACTTGACCCAATGTAGATTTTTTTTCTCCTCAAAATCTTACATGGTTCTGGTGGTTCTTCTCCATTTTGTAGTGTGCAGTGTGAAATACTTGGCCTCCAAGATTTCTGGAGCTGGGGAGGAGAGACGGAGCTAGAGCAGGTGGTAAAACAAGAGTAGGAGAGAGGGAGAGAAAGAGAACTAGTGAGCATGAGAGAGGCAACATCATCTCTTAACTGCCTTAGCCCAGAAGTAGCACGCATCCTTTTCCTTGTAGGCCAGAACTAATCATATTGCCACAGCCTAACTGCTAGAGAGGCTGGGAAATGTAGGGCAATACACAGATTTTTGCTGTGCACACATCGTCCCATGATAAGGTTCATCAACAGAAACTAACAGAGGGGACCAAATCAGACAAGGCCAGAGATTCGTGCCAGAAGAATGCAAAGATCTTCAAGAAATGCAAAAGTGGGGAGGAAGAAGTAGAAGTACAAGACCTGAGACAAATGTATGTTTAGGAATAGAGGATACAAAGCTGAAGGAAAAAAAAAAAACTAATGAAGAGTTAGGTAAATTTTTGGCGCAGAGCTGAGAGAAAATACAGGTAGTTGGGGTAGTGCCTTTGATGGATATAAGGGTGAAACCATGGAGGAAGCAGTTCTGCCACTTCACAGTGAAATAGGGCAAGAAACCCTGGAGAAGACATCAGACGAGCTGGCCACGCAGTAAGGCCTGACAAGGAGTAATATAATATCCCTTAAAATAAGGAATACTGAAATGTTTAACTCACAGATCCACTCACTGTTCAGCATAACATAGCGAACATATGATGATATCCAGCTAGTCAAGAAGAACTAACCCACATTTCTATGAGACCTGTTAATTTAGCCCTAAAAGGTCATGCGTGTGAAAATGCATTCGTAAGATTCAGGTGTTCATGTCCAAGGTGATGTGAATCAAGTAAGGCTCATCCAGATGTGCTTCACATCACAAGAGAGAAGGAGCTGGGCTGCAAGTTGGAGAGGCAGCATTCTTTGACTCTCTGATAGGGCTGTTGTGAGGATTGAATCAAACGCCTAGCACATCCTAAATGATCAATACATGTTACCTATTGTTTGGCTAACCTTTTGACATTTCTGTTTTACAGATTAGGAGACTGAGGCAGAGAAAATTTCAGAGATGTTTCTGTGAAGTCATAGCTGGCCGAAACATATAGTCCTAGGTGGCCATTGCCTAATCTAGGAGGTCAGGAAGGTGGGGTTTTCATTAAAGACCTCCCTGACAAAGTGATATTTAGGCATAGACATGACAGATATGGAGTTAGCCAGGCAAGGAGGGTGAGGAGGATAACAGGAGACTTCATGTAGAGGGCAGAGCATAGAAAATGTTGAAGTCAGGAATGAGCTTTGTGCAAGCTGGTAGGAAGAGGGTGTGGCCAGGGGTTTGATAAAGGAGAGAAAGAGTGGTCCAAGATGAAACTGGAGAGGAAGATAGGCTTAGGCAGTCTCAGGTCATGTAACAGACAATGAACCCCATCCTAAGAGCTAGTGGGCCACCAAAAGTGCTTTAAGTAGATTCGTGGCATAACAGATTTATGCTTTATAAAAATCACGCCAACTGTTATATGAAGAATGGATTGGGGAGGAGGGCAAGTGAGAATACAGACAACCAGAAGAAGACTACTTGAGTAGTTCTGGCAAAGAATGATGGAGAATTAACTTGGGATGATAGCAGCTGACACGGGGGAAAGTTGACGATTTTCATATTTACTTCGAAGACAGAATCAGCAGGAATCTAGGGATAAAGCAATTGAAGTTATCCTTGGGTCCAGGTTTCTGGCATGAGCAAGTCTGTGAGTAAAGGTACCATTTACTTTGGTGTGGGGTGTATTCTACATTGTTGGTTGAGGGTATTTTTTAAAAACTCTTATGTAAAAAAATTACATAAAACTCATATAAAAAAAACTTCACCAGCTTGTTCTAATGTTAACGTCCTACATAACCATGGTGCATTTTTCAAAACTAAGAAATTAGCATTAGAACAACACTATCAACTAAACCAAGGACTTTATTCCGATTTCACCACTTTTTGCACAAATGTGCTATATCTGATCCAGGATCCAACCCAGGACATATAGTCGTTGTGTGCCCTTGGTTTTCTACAATCTGTAACACTTCCTTCATCGTTCCTTGTTTCTCATGAGCTTGACACTTTTACATAATACGTAGCTCGGGTATTTTATAAAATGACTATCCATAAGGGTTTGTCTGATATTTTTTCATGACTAGGCTGGGCTATGCAATCTGGCAAGAATGCCACAGAGATCATGTGCCCTTTTCGACTTACCATATCAAAGGATACATGATATAAACATGGCTTATTATGCCACTTGGTTAAAATGGTATATGCCAGGTTTCTCTGTTTTAAAGTTATTATTTTTCCCTCTCCATACTCTGTTCATTAGGAGCAGTCACAAAGTTCACAAGAAATTCACGCTAAAAAAAAGGAGAATTAAGCTCTGCCTTCTGGAGAAAATGTCAAATAATTTGTGGACATATGTTAAAACCACCCATAATTAATAAGTATTTGGGGGGAGGTACTTTTAAGCCATGCAAATATCCTATTTATCTTTAAAGTTTCCTACCCATTAGTGGATTTTGCCTGCAGCAATTATCACTGTGGTGTTCTAATGATGATTGTCTATTTCCCTAATTCTTTCTACATCTATAATTTGAAATGGTGGCGTCTAAATGTCACAGATCCATATTTGTTCAGCCAGCTAGTCTCATTTACTTAATTTATTTTATTGACAAGACTAAGAAATTCCTTAATGAGGAGTCGTGTCTGCTAACTTAACACTATATATGTCCAACTTTTCATTCATTGGGATTGGTGTTACTTATGTGGGAATGTCTTTTAAAAATATATAGTTATTTATTGGGCTTTATTTTTAGTTTATTGTTTAAAACTAGAAATAATAAATAATGTATCCATTTCTAGACAGTAGGTAATAAAACATTGTTCTTAATTCTGTATTTATTGTAGAATGAATACTAAACTGGGGATTTTAGATTGATAAAAAGAATACATGGGAGACCTGGGTGGCTCAGTTCATTAAGCATCTGACTTCAGCTCAGGTCACGATCTCGTGGTTGGTGAGTTAGAGCCCCACATCAGGCTCTGTGCTAATGGCTCAGAGCCTGGAGTCTGCTTCAGATTCTGTGTCTCCCTCTCTTTCTGCCTCTCCTCCACTTGTGCTCTATTTATCTCTCCCTCTCACAAAAATTGAATGAACATTAAAAAAAAAAGATAAAAAGAATGCAAAATTCTTTTTATCCATTACAAAGCATGAAGAAGATTTCTATAGACTACCCTTAATTTAAAAAATGTATAGGTAATAGTTGGAAAACATTCAGGAAAATATAAATAAGAAAATGATAAAAACATATTTCTACCATCTGAAGGTAATTTTTTTTAGTATTTTGGCAGATATTCTTCCTTATTTTTAAATGTTTATACACAAGGATATATGAATTTATATTTACATAAATAACTCAAATTTTAAAAATTTTATCTTGATTCTTTTCTTTAATACAATATTATGTGTTTTCCATTTCATTAAGCACTCTCTTAAAAAGCTTTCAAATGATTGCATAGTAGTTCATCAAATGGCTATTTATTTATTTATTTATTGGCTCATAATTTATTTAAGTATTCTTCTGTATTTGCCAATGTAGCTTGTATCCAGGCTTTTACTAGTGTAAATAATTCTGTACTGAGCTTTTTTGGAGCATATCTTTATATACAATTTGATGATTTTCTTAGCAAGGAAACAGTGGTGTGGTGGTTGCAAGCTTAGTCTTTGGAGCTAGATTACCTAGTTTTGTACCCATCTATGTCACTTGATAATTGTATGACCTTTAGAATATTGCTTAACTTCTCTGTGTTTACATATAAATTGTGGATAGTTACAAAACCTACCTTAGATGATTGTTATGTAGTAAATGAAGGCTATATGAAAAGTATTCAGAAGGGTACCTAGAACTTGGCAAGCATTATATATTAAATGAATACATGAAAAAACATCAGTGTTATATGGTCTGTAGTAGTAGAATTGCCGTGTAAAACCATCTGAATATGCTATTTAAAAATACTGATTTAAAAATAGACCTACCCTATGACCCAGCAGTAGCACTGCTAAGAATTTACCCAAGGGATACAGGAGTGCTGATGCATAGGGGCACTTGTACCCCAATGTTTATAGCAGCACTCTCAACAATAGCCAAATTATGGAAAGAGCCTAAATGTCCATCAACTGATGAATGGATAAAGAAATTGTGGTTTATATACACAATGGAATACTACGTGGCAATGAGAAAGAATGAAATATGGCCTTTTGTAGCAACGTGGATGGAACTGGAGAGTGTGATGCTAAGTGAAATAAGCCATACAGAGAAAGACAGATACCATATGGTTTCACTCTTATGTGGATCCTGAGAAACTTAACAGGAACCCATGGGGGAGGGGAAGGAAAAAAAAAAAGAGGTTAGAGTGGGAGAGAGCCAAAGCATAAGAGACTGTTAAAAACTGAGAACAAACTGAGGGTTGATGGGGGGTGGGAGGGAGGGGAGGGTGGGTGATGGGTATTGAGGAGGGCACCTTTTGGGATGAGCACTGGGTGTTGTATGGAAACCAATTTGACAATAAATTTCATATATTGAAAAAAAAAATAAAAATACTGATTTCATTTCTTTAATGATCATAGGGCTATTTGTGTTTTCTAGTGCTTCTTGTGTCAATTTTTGAAATTATATTTTCAAGGACCTTCTATTTCATGGCATATTAAAAAATCCTTTTACATTTATTTATTTTTGAGAGACAGAGAGAGACAGAGCACAAGTTGGGGAGGGGTAGAGAGAGAAGAAGACACAGAATCCAAACCAGGCTCCAGGGTCTGAGCTGTCAGCACAGCCCGATACGGGGCTTAAACTCACAAACTGTGAGATTATGACCTGAGCCGAAGTCAGACATTCAACTGACTGAGCCACCTAGGCACCCCTCATGCCATATTTTAAATATTTTAAATTTATTGCTATATAGCTTTTAGATAATTCTCTTATTCCAGAATTATGTGCTCTATCTGGATTTGCATACACTTTTGTATTTCTTCTATTTGTTTGTGTTTCATCATATTTTCTTTTGACAAGTATTGATAGAGATTTATCCATTTATTAGTCTCTTTTTTTGAAATTTATTTATTTATGTTTATGAATCTATTTATGTAACAACTTTATCGACATATATTTTATATACCAGAAAAACTCCACAGATATTCAATGTATGCAATTTTGTGAGTTTGGATATGTGCACACACACACAAAGCATCACCACAATCAAGGTAATAAACATATCTACCACCTCCAGAAGTTTCCTTGTGCCTGTGCCTGTGCCTGTGTTTTAGTTTTGTTTTTGTGGTAAGAATGGTTAACATGTGATCTATCCTCTTAACAGATTTTTAAGTGCACTGTGTTGTATAGAAGATCTCCAGAACTTCTTCACCTTGTAATCTTGCATAACTGAGATAATACCTATTGTAACACAGGTCACCATTTACCCCTCCCCTAGTCCCTGGCAATCACCATTCTACTCTCTGCCTCTATGAGTTTGATTATTTTAGATACTTCATATAAGTGGAATTATGCAGTATTTGTCCTTCTGTGACTGGATTATTTCACTTAACATAAGGTACTGCAGATTAATTCATGTTGTCTCATATGGCAGGATTTCCTTCCTTTTCTTTTAAGACTGAATAATATTCCAATATATGTATAAACCATAGTTAATCCATTATTCATCACTGGGCATTTATGTTGTTTCCATATCTTGGGCATTGTGAATAATACCGCAACAAACAAAAAACGGGGTGTAGATGTTTCCACATCTTATTCTGATTTCTTGTAGATATATACCTAGAATGAAATTGCTAGATGATACAGTAGTTCTATTTTTAATTTTTTGAAGAGCTCCCATACTGTTTTGTCATAGCAGCAGCGCAATACTACATTCCATCTAACATACACCAGGGTTCCAGTTTTTCCATATCCTCACCACTAGTTGTTATTTTTTATTGTATTTTTTATAATAGCCATCCTAACAAATATGAAATAATATCTCATTGTGATTTTGATTTGTACTTCCTTTATGGTTGGTAATGTTTAGCATCTTCAAATACTTGTTGGCCATTCATTTTTCTTCTTTAAAGAAATGTCTGTTCAAGTCTTTTGCCTTTATTTTAATCAGGTGTTTTTTTTTTTTTTGCTGTTCAGTTTTGTGAGTTCCTTATATATTTTGGATATTAACTTCTTATGAGATATATGGTTTACAAGCATTTTCTATCATTTCTTTAGGTGGCCTTTCCATTCTTTTTAAAGATTTTTCAGCTTTATTGAGATTTAATTGGCTTACCATTATGTAAATTTAAGGTGTGTAGTGTGCATATTTGATAACATATATGGTGACTTATTGTCATATTCACACATCCCATTGCCTCACATAGGTATCACTTTCTGGGGAGAGAGGGTAAGAAATTTTAGATTACTCTCTTAGCAACTTTCAAGTGTACAGTACAGTATTATGTTAACTTTATATTATATTAACTGAAGTCACCATACTGCACATTATATCTATATAACTTATTCATCCTATAACTGGACGTTTGTGCTTTTTGAGCATCTTCACCCATTTCTCCCTTTCCCTCACATCTGACACAACCAATCTGTTTCTATGAGTTTGGTTTTTTTTTTTAAGATTATATGTATGAGATCATATAGTATTTGTCTTTTTCCATCTGACTTATTTTATTCAGCAGAATGCCTTCAAGGTCCATTCATATTTTGCAAATGGCAGGATTTCCTTGCCTTTTTAATGGCTGAATAATATTCCATCATGTATAGATATACATATATATCTATATATACCACATTTTTTTATTCATTTGTCAACAGACATTTAAGTTTTTTACATGTCTTATCTATTGGAAATAATGCAACAGTGAACATGGGTGTATAGGTGTCTCTTCAAAGATGTAATTTCATTTCCTACAGATATATACCCAAAAGTAGAATGGATAGATCATATGTTAGTTCTATTTTTAATTTTTTGCATTACCTCCATACTCTTTTCTATAGTGGCTGTATCAGTTTGTATTCCTACCAACAGTGCACAACAGTTCCCCTTTCTCCATATCCTCACCAACATTTATTGTTTCTTGTCTATTTGATTATAGCCATTCTAACATGTGTGAGGTGATACTCACTGAGGTTTTGATTTTCATTTTCATGATGCTTAGTGATGTATAGCACCTTTTATGTACTGATTGACCATTTGTATGTCTTCTTTGGAAGATGTCTATTCAGGTCCTCTGCCCACTTTTTAATTGAATAATATTAATAATAAATAATAAATTTAAATTTATTTACATAAATAATATTTGATTGAATTATTATTATTATATTGAGTTGTATAAGTTCTTTATATATTTTGGATATTAAACTCTTATCAGATATATGGTTTGCAAATATTTTTTCCCATTCCACAGGTTGTCTTTTTATTTTCTTGATGGTTTCCTTTGCTGTGCAAGGTTAGTTTCATGCAGTCCACTTCTTTAGTTTTGCTTTTGTTGATTGTGCTTTCGGTGTGACATCCATAATAATTTCTAATGTCTTTGCCAATGCACAAGACCAATGTCAAAGAGCTTTTTTCTGTTTTCTTCCCAGAGATTTATGGTTTCAGGTCTTACATGTATATTTTCAACTTACTTTGAGTTAATTTTAGTGAATGATGTAATATGGGGGGTCCGGTTTTATTCTTCTGCATGTAAATAATCTAGTTTTCCCAACACCATTTGTTGAAGAGACCATTTCTTCCTCATTGAGTATCCCTTGTTAAATATTAGTTGACCATATGTACATGAGTTTATTTCTGGGCTCTCTATTTCATTGATATATGGCTTATTTTTATGTCAGTACCATACCATTTTGATTACTGTAGCTTTATAATAGTTTTAAATCAGGGGGAATGAGGCCTCCAGTTTTGTACTTTTTTCTCAAGAATGCTTTGGATATTCATAGTCTTTGTGGTTCCATATGAATTTTTGGGTTTTTCTTTTATTTATGTAAAAAATGCCATTGGAATCTAGATAGGGATTACATTGACTCTGTAGATTGCTTTGGGTAGTATGGACATTTTAATGATATCAATTCTTCCAATCTGTGAATACCTGATATCTTCCTGTTTATTTGTGTCTTTCTCAATTTCTTTCATCAATGTTTTATCATTGTCAGTGTATAAGTCTTTTACCTTCTTGGTTAAGTTTATTCCTAAGTATTTTGTTGTTTTTGATACTATCGTAAAGAGGATTCTTTTGTTATTTCTTTTTCAGTTAGTTCATTGCTAGTGTGTAGAAACGTAACTGATTTTTGTATGTTGATTTTGTATCCAGCAACTTTATTGGATTTATTAGTTCTTGTTTTTAAAGTTTATTTATTTGGGGGGGGGGGGGGGGGGGGGGGGAGGAAGAAAAAACCTCAAGCAAGCTTGTGGTGTCAGCACAGAGCCTGATATGTGGCTTGATCCCAGGAACCGTGAGATCATGACCTGAGCTGAAACCAAGAGTAGGACACTTAATTGACTGAGCCACCCAGGTGCCCCTGAATTTACTAGTTCTAACAGTTTCTTGGTGAAGTCTTTAGGGTTTTTTATATATAAGATCATGTTTTCTATATATAAGAGACAATTTCACTTCTTCCTTTCCAATTTAGATAACCTTGATTTCTTTTTCTTGCCTGACTGCTTTGGTTAGGTCTTCCAGTACCATGTTGAATGAGACTGGTGAGAACATCTTATTCTTGATGTTAGAAGGAAAGCTTTCAACCTCTTACTGTTTTGAATGATGTTTTTTTCTTGGTTTATCATGTACGACTTTTATTATATTGAGTTAACTCAATTTGTTGATAGGTTTTATCTTGAAAGTATGTTGATTTTTGTCAAATGCTTTTCCTGCATCTACTGAGATCATCATAAGATTTGTATCTTTCATTCTATTAATGTGGTATATCACATTTATTGATTTACTCATGTTGAACTATCCTTGTGTCCCAGGGATGAGTTAATCATGGTGTACAATTCTTTTAACATGCTCTTGAATTCATCTTAGTAGTTATCTTGTTGAGAATTTTTACTTTTATGTTTACCTATATAATACTTATGAGAAGCAAGACAACCACAAAAAAATGGAAACCTGCAAAAATAATCTATTATCCTTATTTCTAAGTCTTTATTTTAGTCCTTTTTTTATGTGTTCATGTTATAAGTTTATAATTTGTCCTGGTAAAATTGTTCCTAGTTGTGTGATAGATTTAAATCTATTTATTAGTGTTCTGAGTTTTTACAAACCTTGTTTACAGATGGATTACATAGAAACAATAATCTAAAATTCACTGACTCAGGCCCTCATGCCTCAGACCAACTGCCCACATGGCATCTTTTGTTCAAGTCATGGTTTACATTGTACCCACATCATTCTGTCAACTGATGTATCCAGACTGGATGCCACATCCAGGTGGTATGGGATAGTTACTTTTTCTTCTCTTGCTCTGATGCTTTTGGGGTTCTGAATCCCATTTGATGTACTCTCTGGGAAGTCACTTGAGCATGCATAATGATATATTTGCTATATATCTGCCATTGCTAATGCTGTATTTGTGAAAATACGAGCATCTCTAGAAAGGATTCTATGTTCTAGTGCTCCATATGCCACCAAATGTTATCCTTTTCTGCCCCTAAGTGGAGGAATATCTCCTTTTCTATCTCTCCATCTGCCTTCAAACACAGCAGTTTGTCCCCGGGGTGACCCTGAATCCTCCAGGAAAAGATTCCTTCAGCTTTTGCTATGGGCTAACAAGTGAACCCACAAACTTAGGGGTAATGGGAAAAATGCTTTCTTCTGTTTTCCTCTTCATCATCATACCTTAAAATTCCCTTCTCCTGGGCGAGACAGATGCTGTTACTCATGGTTAAGGCTGTAAGTTCTGGGCTGGACTTGGCTGTGTTCAACTTTCTGCTCTACCACATACTAGCTTTGTGACTTTAGGCAACTGACTTCATCCATCTGTGCCTCAGTTTCCTCTCTACCATAGAGCTTAGATTTTCTAGGTCTGTTGAGAGGAACAAATGAATTAGTACATGTAAAATACTTTGAATTATATGTGGTATTATAAAATTTGTGATAAACATTAGTAGTTATTATAAGCCTAGACCTATCTGATATTTCTCTTGGCTAAAGCCATGTTGCATCTATGAATTTATGGATTACCCATAGCTTTTATATGCATATAAGATAAATATCCTCTCCAGTTTAAAACTTTTATGGAGCTGAGACAAATAGTTTTAGTACATTAGAAAAAGTTGGCAGAGAACCAAAATGTAGGTGTCACACATTTCACCTAGGATGTATTTTGATACTGATAACACGTGACTTTTATCTGTACAATTTCCGGGCCATAGACTAGGATTTCAGAATTTGTCTCAGACTATTCAGAGAAGAGGCTATTTCTCACTGCCAGGCTCACTGGTAGCTGGAAAAGATACCAAGAAGGAAAAGGGATTTAAAACTTAAAGGACAAGACATAAAACACACATCTAACTGATAAGAACAGAAACAAAAGGGTGCTTAAACTACAGATAAAATGGAATGTTAAGAGTTTTGGGTTTCAGCCACATGAAGTCACGGGGCATTAATTCTTGATGGGTAGCCTGACAAGAGAGTAAATGAAGCTCCAGAAATCGGGGCTTTCTGCCAAAAAGCTGTAGAACTGGAGGGTTCTGAATCACAATATTCTTGGGGAGGAGGAACCCTGGAGTCTGTGTGTTTACTTCAAGGGGACTACTGTGAGCTGACAAAGGTAGCAACTCTGGAGGCCACGTAATATGGAGGAGTGCTTTTGACCTTGGCCAGCTCTGAGTTTAATGCATGTCCAAGGTGACACTGTTGAAGATTCGTAAGCTCTCATCAACAGAATAGAGATTTTTATTTTGATGATAAAGATGTGATGTGTAAAAGAGGGCACGTCATCCATTAGGTTCTATAAGTAGAGTGCCTACAACCTACAAGATTTGTAAGGGTCTTTTAAGTTGTTTGATATATAAAATATTTTTTTTGGCTTCAAGTTATAAATTAAAAAACTGGAAAACTAAAATTGAAAGGGACTTGAAGAACACAATTCTAAAAGGCCTTTCAACTTTTTAAATGCCAAAGTGAGGTCATGTGGAATATGGATGCGTTTTAATAATTAGGATATGATAATATGATACCAAGTGGAGCATTCTAAAGTAATGTCTTAGGAAGAGCCCTCTGTAATAGCAGGGTGCTTGCAACATGTTAGGAACTGAATTAGTATTAATTCTTTCTCACATTTCTTTACCTGGAAGTCTTTTGAAATACGGGAGAAATTCAAGGTCATATTATTTAACTCAGTTGTTATTCAGGTAGTCAATACGATATTAGGCATAAAGCGATTAAATAAGAGTTTATTTTTATTTTGACTGTTATTTCCTTTTACTGTATGTACGCTGTGTACCAGGTACTCTTCTAGATCACACATATTAACACATTCAATTCTCATAATAGTCCAGTGAAATAGATATGGCTATTATTCCACTTCTAATGAAGAGAAGATGAAAAAATAGTAATACCAGGCAGTTGGTCAAAGTCATATAGTGGTGGAGCCAGAATTCAAATACAAGCATTTTGACTCTGGAACCCAACTCACGGCCACTAAGTGGTACTTGAGGTACAAAATATAGGCTAGTACGATGCTTTGAGGCATGTCTTTTTCAGGTTTGACTTCAAAGAGTAAGCCAATATTCTGATCAAAAAAGTTTAAATTTTTTTTTTTACATTTATTTATTTTTGAGAGACAGAGTGTGAGCAGGGGAGGAGCAGAGAGAGAGGGAGACACAGAATTTGAAGCGGGCTCCAGGCTCTAAGCTTTCAGCACAGAGCCCAACGCAGGGCTCGAACCCACGAACTGTGAGATCATGACCTGAGCCGAAGTTGGACTCTTAACCGACTGAACCACCCAGGTGCTCAAAAAAATTTTTAAAATTTCTCCCCCATTGCCATAATATTCAGGATGCTGGTCACAGGTGGAATTTGAAATCTTGTAAACACATAACAAAGGGCTGGAGTTAGAACAGTGGTTTCTCATTTTCAAATATAAGAACACTCACTTAAACCTCCTGAACTTCATATACTGTCCTGGCATAGAGATACTTTTAGTAACTACTATCTGAGGAAATACATAAGCAGAGTGGCACCAGATAGCACATGCATATTATTTACTTAATCATGGACAGTGCTGGGAGCACAGGTAATTTCTTGGACCCTTGTAATCACTCTCTGCCCTCTTCGAATGAAGTTAATAGAGAAATAATGAACTACAGTATCATGTCAATACTCCCATTAATTAAGTAGGGTAGCATCTAAGATTCTTGAGTATACTGGAAAGAAGCAAAAGCTATTTGCTGTTGTTGTTTTATGAAAATATTCCAAAAGGATTCAGAGATATAAATGAAACAAATACATAAGCAAAAACTAACAGGATTCTTGAAAGAAGAAGAAAGTATTCCTGTGCACATAGGATATGAGCTGTCTGGAAAATGAAGAAACCTCACTGAACATATTGGAGACTCTTACAGACATTACAACTCATTACCTGTTTCTTAATGAGGCAAGAGCTAAAAAAGACCGTTCTCAGAGCTGACTCCTTATCCTATATAGTTTCTAAGTTTTAACATATTAAACTGAAACAGATTCCCATTTTAAATTGTATATGCAGCAATTCCCAGCTAATTTCTTTGCTGACTCATACAGTCTGGAGGTAAAGGACTTCAATGTGATTTGTTCAAAAGTTTCTTTACCCTTAAAAATGTTCATACCACTTTCTAGAATTTCTACATATGACTTTATCCTAAGAAAATAATCAGAGATACATCCAAATATATTTATGTAAGGATAGTTATTCCAGCTCTGATTTGTAATAATACTTGAAAACATCTAAATTTTTATCAATGGGAAGTTAGTCTCCAAGTTGTAATACCCTTATGATATAATACTATGCAGGTGCTTAGCCTGGGTCCATAGAAGAGAGATCTTGAGAACAGGTTGGCAGGCCAATTCTCATTGGAAGGTGTACTTCTAGGGTGGCAAGCATGAAACAAAAAGGAGTGAAGCAAAGAAGAATGAGAAGCCTATGTATAGTGATGTTAAAGCATTGGCTATGACTTGCCTTCAGGCTTGGGGGAGAATTTATCCCTTGACCCTAATCAGTCTCTTGTTTACCCCTGGTCAAAGTTCATCCCTCAGGGAGTTAACTCCTCCAAACGGCCGGGTTATATCCCTGGCTCTTTCTTCGCTCAGTAGGGAAGCCACATTCTGCACACCGGACGTGCTTCGTCAGGTTTGGAAATGGTGAGAGGAACCAGAGACTCTAAGCACGTGGCCAGTTGGCCTCCATAGACTCACTTACCAATGCAGTGGCTGAGACTGAGCAGGGCCATAAGTGTGAGGGGACAGTCGGGGCTGAAAGAATTTGGGGACACGCATAAGATCTGAATATTAAAACAGATATAAAAATACTCTAAAAAAGATGGGGGGCGGTGTCTGGGTGGCTCAGTCACTTGAACATCTGACTTCTGATTTCAGTTCAGGTCATGATCCCAAGGTCGTGTGATTGAGCCCCATGTCAGGCTTTGTGCTGAGCATGGAGCCTGCTTTTTATTCTCTCTGTGTTTCCCTTTGTCCCTCTCCCCTACTCGTGCTGGCACACGCGCACAAGTGCTCTCTCTCAAAAAGAAATACAAAAAACAAAATAAAAACAAACAAAAAACGCCAGACATAAAAATCAAATGAAAAGCAGATTGATACATTCACAATATATTGGTAAGAAAAAAGAAGGTGGGGTGTGTATTTAATTTGATACTGTTTTTATAACTCTATACACAAATATGAGAAGAAAGGGAGAGAGAAAGAAGAAAATACTGAAAAACATAACAAATCCTCATTATGTAATTATCTATAGAAGATAGATTCATAAACTTAAGAGATTTTTTTTCCATTGGGATCTTTGTGATTTTCATGACTTTGTGTGGAACATGAATTTCTTGGCATTATGAAAATAAATCATAGATTAGAGTAGAGATTTATCTGTAGGGTAGTTCAAATACAGTTGATATAATAATAATAATAATAATAATAATAATGATAAAACATAATGCTAGTTGTAGTAACAAAACGAAAACTTAGAGATTCAGCAGTCTTTTATATCATATCAATGAGAACATATCCTGGTACTTTAATACCCTGAAGTCCCCATAATTGTTTAAAAGTATTCACTGACATGAAAAGTATTAATAATATATTGTTTAATGAAAAAAAATCAAGTTACAAAAACAATGTGTTTGATGTAATCACATATTTTAAGAATATTTTGATTCTATAAGAAAAGGAAATCTTGGGGTGACTCCCAGATAGGAAAAGTAAATATGGTAAAATTGTAAATTATTCTCAAATTACACATAGTTAACGCAAGTTCATTCCGAATCTCATTTTTTTAATTGGAAAAAAAACATTTTAAAATTCATATGAAAAATGTATTTGCAAAATAGAACATGTTAATTCTTTGTCTAAAATCCTAAAATCAACATGGTATGAGAGCGGGATAAGAACAGAGGAATAGATCATTGGAACAGAGTCTGGGAATAGATCTAAGCATGATGAGGCCTTACTATGTTACAAGGATGCCTTCTAAATTCAGTGGTGAAGGGAGGGTTGATATAATAAATGGTGATACATATTTAGATACCTATCTGGAAGAACAATGTTGGATTTCTACCTCATAGCTTATTTAAAATACATTCCAGGTCAGTTAAACAACCAAGTACAAAAAGTAAAACAATAAAACACTGAAAATTTTAGGGAAAGGTTTATGTAGCCTTAGGGTGGGAGAGAATTTCCAAATGAGATGGGAAACCCAGAACTAGAAAGAAAAGGATTGGCAGATTTGACTGCATATTAATATAATTTTTCTTAATGGGAAAGAACACAATTAACAAAGAATGGAGATAATTTGTAGGCTAGAGAAAGTATTTGCAATATTTATAACAGACAAGAAGCTAGTAATTTCTAATGTCCAAGTAAGACCTAGAGTTTAGAAACTAGATACACTACTGAGTCTGCTAGTCTCTATAGGGAAGACATAATTGATCAGATAATCACAGTGAAAAGTAATATTTTAACTCATCTGTGATATTATAATGCAAAATAGTGGGAAGTGAACCAATTAGAGAGTTCATGAAAACATGTGAAGAAAGGATTGAAAATATGTGAAGAAGAGGTTATTGAAGGAAGTAAAGGAACTCTTGAGCTGAAGGGGAAGCTGGAACGGCAAGTGCAGGAAACACGCACGGTCACGGGGGCGTGAGGTGTGGTGGTGAAGGGGAGCCAGGAGGAGAGAGGTAAAGGGTTTCAGTTAAGGGGCCTGGGAAACCTGAATCCTGAGTAGGTTAAGATGTAGGAAGAAGCTGTGGACAGTGCCAACAGTGGGGAGCCAGGGTAACATGGGAGGGCTTGGGAGGCATTTGTAGTGTGGGAATTAAGGATAGCTCTTCTGCTGCAGGTAACTTGATCCAGATTGAGGGCATTATGGAGAGGTTGAGGAAATGCCCATCAGAGGTGCTTTATTTTCTTTTCAAACCTTATAAAGCACCAGCTACCTTTAACTTAAGAAAGTTTTAGAATTGCAGTGACTCGGGGTTGTGAGCTGTGAGCACCGCTTATCACGTCTAGTCAAGAGATTGCCAGAGAATCAGAGCATTTGTGTTTGTTCCAATAGATCATGCTTTCCTTTCCCGGTGATGGTACTTTAATGAGAAAATTAGTGCGCGTGTATATTATCTGTCTGATGGATCATTATGCGAATGTGCCTGTTATTTAAAATACCCAATATATCAGATTCATAAAAAAGTGATAAGCAGCAGATAATTCATTCTGAAGGCCATTAGGCAGTGCAATCCACAATCTCTCTTTTGAAGGTAGAAAATGCTTTGAATAATGCCAGTTCTGGGTTTTCCTCTTCCCAGTACTTTGTACTTTTCTACCCTAAGGAAGAGCATGAGGCTAATTTATAAATCTATCTATCTATATATATATATATATTTTTTTTTTTTCCCATGAGGGTACCAGTGTTAGTGCAATACTTGCACACGTAACCCAGGCATTTGAGGCTGGCAATTGAATTTTTCCCAAAAAAGTCTCCTAACACCAATCAACCCTGGATAGACAGGAAATCCAACAGTTTAGTGCTTGAGGGGTAAACATGAGGATTTGTATCCGAATACAGCACTTTTGTTCGTTCCTGCTTTATCCAGAATGAGTTCTTAGCAACCCCCATGTCTTCCCTCTGCCCCTTATCTCCTGGCTGTAGCCATATTCAAAAAGCATCAGTAAGAGGGAAGTTATGAATAAAGGCCTAAAACCATATGTTACAAGGTTGTACCAACTTGTGCCCCATGAATTGAGACGGATTAATGTCAGTGAGAACACACTGCATACATAATAAGAATTTTTTGTAAAAAGGAGCTGATAATCTGCTACTCACTCATTTTTAGGAACTGTTGTATAATTCATGTGGCTTTTGCATATTGTTCATTGAATTACTGAATAAAGAATACCTGTGCATCAGATAAGATGCACGCTGAAACCGAAGAGAGAGTAAGAAATGCATTTTTCAGTTTTGTCCCAATACCAGTAGTCAGTCACATTTGAATGATAAAAGGCAGATAACATTAATTTACAAAAAAAAAAGATTAAAATCAATATGGTTGGAATTGTAAAGCTAGCAGAGATCTCAGTTTGTAGACAAACTGAGCAGGGATGTCAAGCATATGGAGGACAAATCATTTGCTATTTCTTTGAGATGGTAATATTTTCCAATGAGCAAATAGCTACAGTATTCAGTGTCAGCGGAGGGAATTGCTGTTTTACTGCGGTAATGAATCATTTAGGCTGAGGAGGATTCAGGTACGCGCGTCACATCTGCTGTTGCATGGACATCGTCGGCCTGGCTCAGATGCCTCCTGTGGTCCTGGGGGATTTCAGGAAAAGGCTTTTGGCCCGGGATACTCTGCATCTTTTCACCTGCCACTGGTCACACACTCCTTTAACAAGTAGTGGGAGAAGGTATCTGCTTACAAGTGTGATTTCTGGAAGGGAAGCTGAGGAATTCCTCTCACCCATTGCAAAATCAGAAAATTAATTTCTCTCCCAAGAGACTGCTGGAATTGAAGTTCTGTCACTGGGGTTTATGCTGTGACTTGGGGCTTTGCTAGTGAGTTACAAGGAGATCTTCAAGAGAGTTTCTGTCTTTTAAACATTGTTGTGCAAATGTTCCTTGAATTATATCCCTGAATTAGATGTTCATAGGAGGAAAGAATAGAAGGAATATGGAAGGACTGAATTGGCTGAGGCAAAAGAGACTTTATAAGGAAGATAGGTTAATCCAACCACAGTAATAACTTCCATTTATTATTTACCAAGCATTGTTCTAGTTGCCATATACATATTATTTCATTGAATCCTCACCAAATCCTGACTATGAGCAATTCTTTTTTTAAATTTTTTTTAATGTTTATTTATTTTTGAGAGAGAGAGACACAGAGCATGAATGGGGGCAGAAGGCAGAGACAGAGGGAGACAGAATCTGAAACAAGTTCCAGGCTCTGAGTTTCAGCACAGAGCCTGACATGGGGCTTGAACTCATGAGCTGTGAGATCATGGCCTGAGCTGAAGTCAGACGCTTAACCAACTCAGCCACCCAGGCGCCCCTGATTGTGAGCAATTCTTATATCCATATTATAGGTGAGGCATACATTGTGTGTGTGTGTGTGTGTGTGTGTGTGTGTGTGTGTGTGTATCTGTATTATACGTGATAGCTCATAAGTTAAGTGACACACCCAAGTTCAGTCAACAAATGAATGGTAGAATGGAAATCTGGATGAAGGTTGACCATTCCTGGACATGGACAAGGAGCCACTATGCTGTCTAGCAACTTTGACAAGGTCTGTCTCAGTTATGATCTGCCATGCTTTCCTTGACATTTCTCTGCCTAGTGTCACCAGGATCTCTGCTCAGGCTATCAAGGACGAGGGGCACAGTTCTATCACTAGCTTAATGTGTGAACTTGAGCAAGTCACTCAGTTCTTTTGTCCTATTCCTTCAATCATAAAATCACAGTGGGGCGAGATCAGTGGTTCTTAACATCCTTGAGAGTCATAGAACCATCCGAATGGACATTCACACAAAATTTTTTTCATGGTTTTACATTCTTATGAACTTCCTCAAATTTGGGTCAGGCTAAGCATGTCTGGATTAAACAGTCCATTATTCTTTGATGACGGTTGCTGGTTTAGACTTTTCACCTTAGAGTTTTGGAGAGATAACGGGTAGTGGTGGTTACAGGTTAGGTAAAATGTTAAAGAATAAGGAAAATGTGAACCTAATATAATTAAATGGAAGCTAACTGTCTACATTTTTGTAAGATAATATTTTATAAACTGTATTTTTAAAAATCAAGAATAGTATTCTTTATCATTGAGGAATACTTATAAATGGGTAAAATTCTTTATCATTTAATACACAATTTGCTCCAAAACCTCTATTCTTTTATAATAATGACTAGCAACAACAATAATAGCTGTCATAGACTGAACACTTACATCTAAGCATTGTGCTAAATGTTTTGCATGCATTATCTTATCTAATTTTTGCAAAAATCCTATAAGATAGACATGTTTTAAAAATTTTTTTAAAATCTTTATTTATTCTTCAGAGAGAGAGAGACAGAGCGTGAGCAGGGGAGGAACAGAGAGAGAAGGAGACACAGAATCTGAAGCAGGTTACAGGCTCTGAGCTGTCAGCACAGAGTCCGATGCGGACCTTGAACCCACAAACTGCGAGATCATGACCTGAGCCGAAGTCGGATGCTTAACTGACTGAGTCACCCAGGCGCCCCAAGATAGACATGTTTTAAAAAATACATATAGATATATAGATAGCTATATATCTATATATCTATATATCTTCAGTTTCCATTGCACTTTGGTTTC
This sequence comes from Panthera uncia, assembly GCF_023721935.1. Classification (NCBI taxonomy): domain Eukaryota; kingdom Metazoa; phylum Chordata; class Mammalia; order Carnivora; family Felidae; genus Panthera; species Panthera uncia. The sequence continues at coordinate 23,260,637 of NC_064808.1, read as the reverse complement.
TCTAAATAATTATGGTTCTAAATAAGCACATATTCAAACTAAAATTTATTATTGTCAAGTGAAAAAGGTTTTATATATCATTTAGGATTATGATCAGCTTTAGCTAGAGGTAAACTCAATTTACAGTGGCTTAGCCAAATAGGTACTTTATAAGCCTGAATATGCCCCGGAAACTTCATGACAATGTCTCCCACCCCCAAAACTAATGTATTTGCTATATTTAAGAGGAAAATGGGTATGAAAACTCAAATTAAGTGCACCTGGGTAGCTCAGTCGGTTGAGCATCTGACTTCGGCTCAGGTGATGATCTCATGGCTTGCGAGTTCGAGCCCCATGTGAGACTCTGTGCTGACAGCTCAGAGCTTGGAGACTGCTTCAGACTCTGTGTCTCCCGGAAGATTGAATCCCAGTTGCGCTAAGTGTTAACCTGTTTATTTTCATGTATGCCTTGGTCTTCTTTTCTTCACCCTCTTTGCCACTGCATGGCTTGTGCTTTTTAAGGAATCACTTCCAGATCAACTTGTGAGTTAACTCACCTAAGGCACTTTATTTAGGCTCTAAGTAATTTTTTTTAATGCAACCTTATGATCATCTCAGTGGAGAAAACATGTAAGAGCAGAGCTGTCATGGTTGAAAGGGGTGGTGGAATGATGTAGAGCTGATCAGGGAGTAGAACCCATCTACTTAGCCTTTCCCTCTACCTCCATCCCTAAATATTTCAGTGGGACACAGGGTATCTTGGGAAAAGTTTGAAAACCTTTAGAATAAATGCTTTCTTTCACTTAAAAAAATATCTCATTCTCTCACTGATTTCTTCTACCCAGTATTGCATACTATTTTGCCAGATATTTAGTGCATCTATTAGTACGTTTATTTACTCTTTCCATGAGTATGATGTTTTTAAGAATCCTTCTCTGAGGTGACCAAAACAGTTTTCCAAATGCAGTTAAAACTTGTTCCTATTCCATACACTATCCATTCTATAACTAGTTCAGTTGCACGTTAATGAGAATCAAGTCAGTTAACCTCGATTCCTTGAATTAAGAGATTGTATAAATCCTAGCTGAAGTCAATGCTGACTGAACTTTTTTTTTTCCTAGAGTGTGACTTTTCATATAATAAACTTATTTAATGGACACACATAACAGTAACTTATCTTGGAGTGTGACAGGCAAATTTTCTGGGAAAAAAAAATCAATTTCCTTCTTTCAATATTTCTTTTAACAAGGTTGAAAATCATATATCTTAACAGAGAATGTTCCCCAGCTCTGTGATTAACATGCAAAGCTGTTTCTTAACAGCTCTCTCTCACTTTTAAAATGACATTGAGAGCTTAGAGGCTCTTGTTCTTAATTTTTAAACCTACTGATTTCATTGTGCCTGACACAAAGAAGAACATCTTTGCCATAATTATTGTATAACAGTTATTTTTCACAAAGTTGTAATTTTCCTAAAATTAGCTGGACTGCCTCAATTATGTAAATTGAACCCTGAGACTTTAATGAGAGCATTTGTAGGAGCACACTAGACTTTTATAGGGAAATATCAGGGGGGAAAAATCCCCAAAGCATTTTTCTGTCCGTAAATGAGACCAGGAAAAAGTAATTCACAGCTGGTGGTCACTATTTCCTGTGGACAGTTGTTTAGTTGGGTCCTCTCTCTGTGCAATAAAGAAAATTTAGTCCCAAGAATCCAAACCGATCCCGCAGTTAAGAAGGAAGCTGCCAGAGTCAAGGTTCCAGGTGACCTTGATGCTCTTTTTTGGCAAGGCTAGTCTGCATCTTCACTTCTTGTTTCCTTTCGACACAATGTCATCTCTCTCCCCACCATATGCCTTGTTCTGCTTATCTGTTGTTGTGTGACACGCTACCCTAAAATTTAGTGGCCTCAACAATATTTTGTTATTGTCTCTCTCAGTTCTGTGGGTCAAATGGACTGAGCTGGACAGTGCTTGCTTATCACCTCTCATGGGATTACAGTCAGAAAACAGCTGGATTTGGAATCATCTGCAGGTCTGACAGGGCTGGCAATTCCAAGGTCGCTTCTTTTTCGAAGACACACACATTTCAGGTGCTTAGCGCTCCTTTACATGGTCTCTGTCTCCACCAGAGTAGTTTGGACGTCTCTCTTGGCACTTCAGGGCTCCAAGGGGAAGAAAGGGGAAGTGGCCAGTTCTTTCAAAGAATAGGCCCACAACTGCTATAGAGAAGTACTTCCACCATACTTGATTATTCAAAGTACTGACAGGCTGGTCCAGATTCAAAGGAAGGGGCATGGACCCGGTCTCTTAGTGGAGGAGGAAGGCGACGACTTTGAGGCATCTTTAATCTGCCACACCTCTTACTCAGTTGTTTGATCTCTGACAAAGTGTTTTCCTTCCTCACTCTCTTCCTTTTTCCTTTCCTCCCTTCCTTTCTTTTCTCCTCTCTCTTGCTTATTTTTTTCTCTTTGCTAGAAGATAAACTCATTAAGTTGGCTTACTTTGCTGCTTATCAGTTTATGTAATCCTAACTCTCAGAGAAGGTTTTCGATTGAACCCCTCCTGTCTAATTACCTATATATCTTCTCTCACTGTACCCACTTTTCCTTAATGGTGATCTTCTCCATTCTGTAGGCTTCTCCCCATCTTCCTGCCCCTCTTTCTCTGTGGCCTACTTCTAACTCCACTACAGTGACTTTTCTCCTTCTGGGTATTATGTTTTTGAAAATGGCATGTCTTAGGCATCCATGATATCTGAATTATGCATATCAGCTGAAGAGATGCACGTGTATTCAATGATATTAATAACAGTATCACCAACTAATACTTACTGAGTGCTCATATGTGTTGGAGTGGTAGGAATTTACATGTATTATCTCATTTAAATCTTTAAATCACCTTGTGAGGTAGATTTTATTATCCCCATTTTACAGATTAGAAAAATGAGGCATGGAGAAGTCCGGGGTTAGCATATTTAAATGTATTAAATAATGAAAGATACTTTTCATGGTGGTTATACCAGTTTGTATGTGAGAAAGCTCTCTGCTCCACATTCTTCACAGCATTGCTTTTGTTGGACTATTCAATTTTTACCAATATAGAGAGTGTGAAATTGCATTTTATTGTGATTTTAATTTGTATTCTCCCAACTGCTAATTAACTGACACGTATTTTCATACAATTTATTTGCTATGCTTGTTTTCTCATCTAGAAAATGCTTGTTTATGCCTTTTGCCTGTTTTTCCATTAAATTCTCTTTCCTGTTGATTTGCTGGAGTTCTGTATATATTTTCAGAACTGATCTTTTTTTAATATGGTTATATATGTTGCAAATATTTTTCCTTCACAGTGTGGTTTGTCTTTTCACTGTCTGATTGGTGTTTTTTGATGAATGGAATTTTATTCATAGGTATGTGTTTTGTCTGGAAATAATTTGCTTCTTTCTTCTTGATCCTTACATCTTTTATTTCTTCATTTTCCTTAGTTGCCCTAGCTAGTAACACCCTTACAAGGGTACTAGAAGATATGATAGTGGACATTCCTGTCTTTTTACAATAATGGAGAATGCCTTATTAATACCTTACCATTAAATATGTTTGCTTTTTGTGGAATAAATTCATGGCCCCTTAAGAATTCTTTCCTTTTCATGAGTGGATGATTTTCAGTTTTTATCTAGTGATTTTTTCTATATATATATTTAGAGGATTATGTGAGTTTTTCCCCTTGTTTGTTGTGCTAAAGCATAGGAAAATATTTCCAGTGTTACATCAACCTTTCACTTCCAGGATAAAATCAAGTTGGTCATAATGTTTTATCTTTTACTTACGTTACTCTTAGCTTGCTAATATTTTAAGATTTTTGCATCCACATTTATGAGTGAGATTGACTTAAAATTTTCATTTCTCTGAATGTATTTTTGGTTTTAGTGTCAGGATTACATATACCTCTCCTCTTCTGGAAGTGTTTGTGTAAAATTAGAATTATCTTTCAATGTTTTGTGGAACTGCCTTATAAAAGTCTCTAGCCCTGGTGTTTACTTTTGTAGACAGATATTTTCTATTTTATAACTAACTACGTTTCTTTCATGTTTATAGGACTATTCAAATACTTTATTTCTTCTTGGCTCAATTTTAGTACATTATATTTTTCCAGGAATTTGCCGTTTGTATACACTTTCAAAGTTTTTGCATTAAGTCATTTATAATACTATTTTATTATTTCTGCATGTCTGCTGCATGTATAACTAGGCCCCCTTGTTAACTTTCACTATTGCTTAGTTTTCTCTTTTATTCTGGATTACTTTTGCCAGTTTGCTTTTCTTTTATACTGTATGGTATTTTTCTATTATCTCATTTTATGACTCATTTTCTCCATCTCTCGGGTTTTCTTTCTCTTCTAATTTTTGATATGGAGATTTAACTCATGAATTAATTTAGCTTTCTTTCTTTTCTATGATAATTATTTATGGCTCTACATTTCCCTTTAAGTTTGTCACATTATTTGCTTGTTAGAATTTATGATACAAAGCATTTTTGTTATCATTCAGTTCTATATATTGTTTTCCTTACTGATTTTGTTAAATCTATGAGTACAAGTAAATGTATTTTCTAATGTAAATACATCATTCTTCAATTATTCTTTTTTAGCCTTTTTTTTGGTAAAATGAGACAAAGATTCAAAAAACACAAACAAATATGTAGCTTAATAAAATATTGTAAGGCAAACACACCTGAAATCACCATCTATTAAGGATAGTTTCTCAATCACCGCAGAAGTTCTTCCATAAACCCTCTCTCCTTCCAAAATAACTATTAGTATAAATTTTAAAGTAGTTATTTGCTTACATTTCTGTACAGTTTAACCAACCCAATTTGCATTTCTAGATCCTAATCTTACCTATTTAATTATTTTATTTGATATAGCTTTTAAGTCTTCTTATCTATAGTTTCTTCTTCCTTTTATTTTTCTAATATTTTATCAGTTTCAGAGAATGATTCATTTATCAAAATTAAGATTTTGCTAATATATGCTCCTGGTACAGTGTGCTAATTGAACATTTGTGTTTGCTTGTTTTCTATATTTCCTGCAGATAGATACTTGGATAAGCTGAATCCAAGTAAATATCATTCTTTGTGTATTTATAGCTAAATACCACTGTGACACATTTCTTGCAGTGAAGAATACTCAGATTAGCTATTTATTAAATCCTTCATTCTATGTATTGCTAATTTTTTAAAATGAAATAAGCAATAAAATGTTACCATGTTATTTTTTCTCTTGATTGTTAGTTGGTATAATTGGCAGTTGATGAGCTTTAAAGTTCTTTGTATAAAAAATTTGCATCCATAATAACTGTAGGAAAAGTGCTGCAAGCTTTGAGTCATAACATTTTTAGGGAGAAAAGAACATGTGAGATGTCTCCCACATGGCTTCAGATTTCCCAGACAGATCTTGAGGTTTCCCCTTGGAAAAATACTTCCCTCTTGTGATAAAAAGCTGACATTGAACAGAATCTATCTCTAGCATCCACATAAACTCCTCATGGCAAAGTTTTGTGTTACTGGACTTTATAAAGTTAAAGAATAAGCACTCATATTTTTTTCTTTCCCATATCAGAAGGTACCTTTTATTTTTATTTATTTATTTATTTATTTAAAAAAAATTTTTTTTTAACGTTTATTTATTTTTGAGACAGAGAGAGACAGAGCATGAACGGAGGAGTGTCAGAGAGAGGGAGACACAGAATCTGAAACAGGCTCCAGGCTCTGAACTGTCAGCACAGAGCCCGACGCGGGGCTCGAACTCACGGACCGCGAGATCATGACCCGAGCTGAAGTCAGCCGCCCAACCGACTGAGCCACCCAGGTGCCCCCAGAAGGTACCTTTTAGATAATGGTCTCACTCTGAATCTCTCACAAATCTATTTTTAAAAGACCCACTAGATCTTCAAATAATAACCTTAATAAGCCACACTTAGGTACTTCTAATTTTTATGACCAGTGGTAGCAAATGTCTTCAGTAACAAAACAGACAGATGGTAGTGGTAACCGAGAGCGTTCATCTGCCCCATATTGGGAGGGCATGACATATTCTTTCTAAGTTTGTTATGTCTGGTGAAAATTTTCTGTAATCATGCTGGAGCTAATTGAAATTTTAAGAAAACAGGAGTTCAGAGAATCTTTTGATTACTTGGTTCAGCCTCTTTGATTTAGGCAATTGAAATGGCATCTTAAAGTTTAGAGTGCCATTTTTTCTTCTCCCTAATGGATTTTGAAAAGAACAGTAAATGAATGGAAAAATACTAAGTGGATGAGAAGCAATTTTAAAAAATAACCATCCTGGTTATGGTTCTGCTTAGGAACAATTTAGAAATTAGAAATCAGGCAATAAATGCTTCAGTTTAATGATAGAAAATCAGCTTTATATTGATGTTTGATGAAACCCTGAAACATATAATTCTTAGTTGCCAGATTCTTCCATGAATTAGTCATAATCCATAAAGCTGAAAACTATTGGGATTTAGGAATAGAATTTTATACTTCTGATACTGTTCTTAAAATTTCTAGAAAAGCTAGCAAGCTGAAATATGATTTCTATTTTTCTATATGTTTCATAGTCTTTATATGTTTTTACCTTTTAGGAAGTTGGGCTTCTAGAGGAAGCTCAATCAATAACATCTGTAATAGATTAATGATGGGTGCAATTTTTTTTTGTTTCTGTTGAAACGTGGCAGTTCTCTTGCATCTTAGTTTGCCTCAGAGGTATGCTCGATCATAGAATGCTGCAGGGGAATATTGTGGGACTTCTAAGGCTGGTTCATAAGAACTCTTGCAGCTTCCATCTGGGCTTCTTGGAACACTTGCTCTTGAAAGTTAGCCATCATGCTGTGAGGAAGCCCAATCAGCCCCAGGGAGTGGCCCCTGGCCAGCAGCCCCAGATGAACTCCCAGCTGACAACCCCCACCAACTGTGGGGTTGGTGAGCGGGCCATGTGAGTGAGCCAGCCATCTTGGAAACGTATCCTCCAGGCCAGTTGGGTTGTTGATACTTTATGGGATCATAAGTCCACACTGCCAAACTCTGCCCAAATTGTAAATTTGTGAGCCAGAAACATGATTGTTTTTATTTTAAGCCACCAAATTTTGGAGTGATTTGTTATACAGGAGTAGATTACAAAACAGCAGCCATCTCTTGGACTGATTTCTGAATCAATACAAAAATAAGACTAGAGAGTCAGGAGAATGGAAAGCCAAAATATTTTCTGATTTTTAATAGTGGTTAAGTTAGAGAATTTGTCTTAGTTTGAGTGCTAAAGTTAGTTTGCTGAGAATTCCTCTGCATTTTTGAATTTGCCTACCTGAAGCAAAGTTGAATTCTGTGGATGCAGGTCACTGCCTCCCACTGATTCACCTGAAGAAAGATGGGGAAAGAGAGTAACTCCTTCATGCTCAAGCCATTTGACAGGTCATATTCACTTGTTTGAGAAACATAGATCGATGACTGTTACCACCCATCAGACAATTCACTCCACATTTTAAAAGGAAATGAGAGTGTTCTGTTTAGTCCCTCCTTATGAAAACTGGAGAACTGTTTTAAAGACATTCCTCTCTCCCACTAAGTAAAAAATTAAGAGGAGCTTTTCAGACAGAATTTGTTCCAAATCCTGACTTGGCAACTTAATAGGAATGTGCCCTTGGACAAGTGACTGAACCTCTCTGAGTATCGGTTTCCTCATCTGTAAGATGGGAATAATACTAGCACCTAACTTATTGGGTCTAATACATAGTAAGGACTCAGAAGAATATTTCTATTGTTTGTAATTATAAGAAGACAGTGAAGATATTCGTGCTTAAAATTTTAGGCATGTGGAATCCTAAAAGGAAAATCAAAAGAAAAATACCATGGTCCAAGTCAAGTGCCTATTACTTACTTGCATTCCTGACAGCATACTTTTCAATGTGAAATAATGTGATCACAATGTAGTCAAGGTTATATTTCAGGAGAGATGAATGTGATGGGGAAATTGGAGATTGGTATAACCACACATCTCCTTACAGAAAAATAGCTGAATTAATATGTGCTCACTTTAATATTTCTGATCTATCAGAAACATTAGGGCAGCTTAACAGACTAGTAAATAACAGAAATGCAATTAAAGAAACTAGTTGTATAAGGTTTATTAAGATACTGCTCTGTGTGTGTGTGTGTGTGTGTGTGTGTGTGTGTGTTGTGACTGAGGATTTCAAATTCTTGATTACTCCACATTTTGTGCAGATTCAAGTCTGATGATTCACTTAATAGTCCATTCCAAATTCATTTCTGTAGGGCTCATTTATCTACACTGCAACCAACTGAAATATATTTTTCTGCTTTGTGCCAGTGCCAACAAACTTACCCTTAATTATGACCATTTAGGGGCCCCTGGGTGGCTCAGTGATGTAAGTGTCCAACTTCAGCTCAGGTCATGATCTCGCGGTCCATGGGTTCGAGCCTCGTGTCAGGCTGTTTCAGATTCTGTGTCTCCCTGTCTCTATGCCCCTCCCCCACTCACGCTCTGTCTCTCTCTGTCTCTTAAAAATGAATAAATGTTAAAAAAAAAAAAAAAGAGATCATCTAAGTGTTTCACTTGTGTTAGTTTTATCGCTAACAATGAGGGCCTCAAAGATATCAGGTACTTCCATTATAGCCTTATCATATCCAGTACAAAACTGGTTCTCAATAAAAATTTTCTTGAATTAATTAGAATATTTCATACTATTCCAGTTGTAGCCAAATATGTTATCAAAATTAAAACTTATATTTTTCTGGCTGCTTTAGCTAAAAAGATGGTGGTTCCCTACTGTGATTGAAGATATCAAACATGATTATCCAAATTCTGTTATTTATTAGGGATTGGAGTTTTGTGTTTCAGAGCTGAAAAGAAGATATAGCAGAACCCAAAGAGAAAATGGGAAAGGAAAGTGTTCTGCTCTGAGTTTGTAAATGACTGGATGCCTGGGTGCATTAGACTGTATATGGGGACCCTCAGCCTATAGGGTGCTGGGGCCAATGGACAAGAAAGAGGGTTTCTTAGGGAGGCATAGAGCCACAGAGCATACTAGAGGGTCATCCCAGACTGAACATTACAGGTGATAACTCTCTCAGGGATACTACACCACGCAAATGTTTTAGAAATAAACACCACTAATCTTTCAGTCAATCAGACATCCCAGCAGCTGAAGAGATTCAGCGTCCCATTTACAATCCTGGACATTCGTAAACACTCAGGTCTCCCTGGGTATCTAAACGACAAGTGAATAACAACTGGTTTAGGCTTGCTACTGTCATTCATGCATGGATAAAGAATAGAAGTTACCATGGGAATTGGGGGAAAAAAGAGTGTGAGCACATGTCCCTGTTGCATGCAATAAGGAGGCTAGAAAAACTAACCCATAAAATATTGTGACCAAAGTTATGTGACAACGCCAGGTGAGAGGAATAAAAATATTAACAGAAATATAATAACTGGCCCACATCACTGTGTCATAGGTAACACCTATAGGAGGGAAGGATTAACAAATAAACAAGTGACACATTTATTTATACTTCAGACAGATGCATATATTTCAACATATTGTTAGGATGTATATTATACCAAGTCATCAGGAGCATTCAAAATGAAATGTAATATAGATTCCACGGGTATTGTGAGTTCTATAAGACTTACCTTTCACAGCAGAATCCTCTCATTAACTCGTTCTTCATTTATTCAGTGTTATTTATTGCATTCTTGCAATGGATCAGACATGGTAGGTGCCTTCTCATAGGCACAAGTGCCCGAGATATAGGACTTAGGATACTAAAATTTAGTCTTGGGGCGCCTGGGTGGCTCAGTCATTTAAGCGTCTGACTTCGGCTCAGGTCATGATCTCACGGTTCATGAGTTCGAGCCCTGTGTCGACTCTGTGCTGGCAGCTCAGAGCCTGAAACCTGCTTTGGATTCTGTGTCTCCCTGTCTGTCTGCCCCACTCTGCTCACATTCTCTCTGTGTCTCTCAAAAATAAATAAACATTTAAAAAATTTAAAATTTAATCTTTAAAATCAAAGGTAATTTAGGAATTTGCTAAATATTCTCATTTGTACTTATAATTGCCATTATTGTTGATCTTAAAGGCTTATAAATCAACAGAATCATTCTGAAAGACTGACTGCTGTCTCATGCTTCACTTTTCTAATAATACCCTCAAATTTGATGTCTTGAAGCCTCATCAAGTTGACTAATAAAGAGTCATTTCCAGGAAATACATTCCCCCCAAGTCCCCCAGGATTCCAAGGGTCTTACATGTGTAACCAGAGTGTATTCCCAATGCCAATGCCAGTTTATGCATTCAAAAAGAGCTAGTTCCACAGTGGGCTGGAGGACACAGTTGTCCTATGTGTATATTCAGAGTCACTGCTACCAATAATATGTAACATTTACTTTTGAGTGTTTCCCATGTGCCCAGCCCTATCGTATACACTTTCCTCAAATTTATTCATTTTGTTCTCCCAAAACTCTATGAAGTAGATATAACTATTATTCATATTTTACTGACAGGGCCAAAGAGGCATGGGGAGGTAAAGTAGGCTGCCTAGATCACATATCTTGGAAGAGGCTGAATTGGTTCAAACCTAGACAGTCTGGGACCTGTATCTGAGTTCTTAACAGTGCACTCTGCAATATGTGACATGGTGCCTGCTGTGATATTTGATGCTGCTGCTTTCTTTCTGCTGAGTTGTTAATTGATGTTCTGCTAATTATGGTTCACAGTCCACACTGTTCCCTTTCTTGTCTGGCTTGCCCATCCCTGAGTTGCTCAAGCCTTTAGCTCACACTGTTGCTGACATCTTCTTCGCCACAGGGAAAGATCTTTTTGGATCCAGTTCTTTCACAGTGATGTCCCACAATGGAGCTAGTTGGTCCCCAGGGATTCAGTAATTTCACTGATATCCTGCATTCTAGGGTAGGCAAAGAGGGGGAGGGGTAGCAAGAAGGACTGCACAGGAGGAATGGATACGCCCAGTCCTAATTTGAACCTGGAAGCCCAGCCCTCCACCCTACAATTCAGCTCTTGTTGCTGAATTGGGTTAATTCAAGCAGACTTCTGAATTACTCATACTTATTTGTCCCAGGAGATCACACATTGGTCTGTTCCCCCATTGTGGATGCATTTTCAAAGGTGTTTACCCCTGCCCTGGGCTGCAGGAGCACTTTTAAATCAGGGGTGTAGCTAGACCCAGAAATGTTCTTAGGTATCTTGTGATATGGAAAGCTTTTGGGGAAGGATTGCACAATCTCCTATGAATGCCTGCTCAACGCCTGTCATAATGTATGGTTACTAAGGAAACCAATGACCAACTATTAAAAAGCACATTTATGAAATAGCAATGTGTGTGCCTTTTTACAGAGACATTAAATATTAATATCTAGGAGCAAGTCTGATTTCAAAATCATTATAAACATAAGTGATGTTTCAAACTATACAAAAACTGTAGAAGGATATGAAAGCATCTGATTTCTATGGTAACAAAATCACAGAAACTACTAACACTACTGTGGTTTGTTGCCTACATCTGTATGTAATTGAAGAAAATGCTCAGTCTCATTTATAGGTTACTGAAGAAAAAACTTTTCCATTGAAGTTCAACATACTCTAAATTCTATCCTAGACCTCCTTAGGTGACACCCATGTAGGAAATCTTCACATGTCATCTTTTTGCTAGAGGGTGGAATGTGGCCCTTACCTGGTAGCTTGACAGAGGAGAATATAAGTTCACGGGACAGATAGGTGGTAGGCTTTGTAAAAAGAGTCTTTGAGTTCTGCAAAACTGATAAGGAGAGTCAGTGAATGGGAAGTTCTAAGTTTTGCTTCTCACTTCAGTTCTGCCACTAACCATCTAGGTGACTTGGACAATGAAATTTGCTTCCCTAGGTCTCAGATCTCATCAGGAAAATAAGGAAGTTGGACTAGCTGACCTCTGAGGAACTATTCTGATTTCACATTCTGTTATTCTGAGAATCTTTTCTTCTACTTGGTTCCATGTCGCCTATATTTATTCCTTTATGATATTGAATGAGAACAGGAAAATGTCATATCATTTGCCAAACTATTTCCCCAGGACATCCTTCACTTTAGAATTTACCTTTCCTTTTCCTTCAGGAGTAAGAACATTACCTGAAACAAATGTTCCTTTCCTTGAATGAAGATATTTGCCAGCTACAGAAGACTTTGCCCAAACTTGAGAGAAAGGCAAACTTGAATGTAAAATAAGCTATTTCCATGGCTACCTGCTTTTTGCATTTCCTTCATGGTTACTTTTTTATTATTTGAATTTTAAGAAATAGTTTCTCATAACCTGACTTCTCTTTTGAAGAATTCTGCACTGAACCCATAACTAATAATAATAAGAGAGTAAAATGGAAATGAACCAAACAAAATTAACTTGCTGCTTTAATTCTTATTTCCATGATAAAGGTGAGGAAATAGTTCGGAGTGATACGCAAGCAACAGATAGTCCAAATTGAGGCATTCGAAGCCATAGGGAGATTGGAAGATTTAACCATAATGAAACTTAAAATATCACTCAGGCAGTTTGATTCTTGACTGTCTCTTATCTAAGTGTGGCTCTTTATGAATATGAAATATAAGTTACAATGATGACTACATATGTGAAAATGCCTAGCTCAATGCTTGGGATACACAGAGGCTGAGAGAGGGCAGGAAATGGAAACCCTATGAAATTTTTGCTGCTTCTTTGTTTTGCCCTCAAGGAATTTCAGCTTTCTTTGTTCCTACTGAATGTGCTATTTTAGGTGCTACTATGACCTGAAATAAGTCCCCATTAGTAAAAGTTGCCTTTAGTCTCGTTACTCTGTCTCTAAAGCCAGGTGATTTCACCGAAAAGCATGCAAAATCCATAGGAAAACACTGTCCGATTCATTCCTGCACAATTGAAATCTTTTTTCTCTGAAGCTACCTTATAACCTTCAAGTCCCCTTTTTTTGGGTCCTCTACCAAGTCCAGCAAAAGATAAATCCAGCTCACTAGGTACTTGTAGATAATAGGAACTTAATAAATTTCAATGAAAAGATAATATCTGGTTTCCGGTCCAAAATCTAAAGAGCTTGGAAGTTGTCACTCTGTCTTAACAACAAGTAAAAAACTGAACAAACTGAAAAAAAAAAAAATAACAAACAACCTTTTTTAGCCTTTCCAAAGAAAAAAAAACACCGGAAAATTTTTTCCCCCCCCCCCCCCCCCCCGCCAAATTAGAGAGATGGGTGATACAGAGAATTTTAATTTACCAGAGAAGAAGCTTGTGGGAAGAAAGCTCCTTGGGAACCAGTACAGGCTGGGAGGACTTAAACCATGACTGACAAATTGCTGGAGTCAATGTGGACATGTCTGAGAATTAAGAACTCCATGGAGTTGTCAAGTCCAAGGAGAATCCCCACACTTTTGTGAATTTTGCCTCTCAGACCTCTACCAGGATTTCATAGTAAATGTTGAAGGAAAATTCTTTCATGTTTCTGGTAGGGGGAGAGGAAAAGGAACCATTTGAAATATGCTAGAGCACTTTGTTCTTCCTAACAAGGCTTGCCCTCAAGAGAAACTGTTTTACCGGAATTCTAATCTACTAGGGTTTTATGAGAGCCTAACTGACCTGGGGAAAGGGATTTCCCAGTTTTTTGGCCATCTTGCCCCACCTAAGTGGGTGGTGGAGTTGATAAACACTTGTGAATTTCACAGCCCAAGGGCACATGCTCACTGAAAGCCTGAGACCTAATTACAGGACTACAGAATACTTTTCCTGTCCCCTACAATCTGAAACCACATCACTAAAGCCCCATTTACTGTAGTTCTTTTTCCCAATCTATCGTATCCTGCTTTCAAAAAAAAAAAATTACAAGGCACACTAAAAGGCAAAAAACACAGTTCAAAGAGAGAAAGCAAGCATCAGAACCAGGCTCAGATATGGCAGAGACTGGTATTATTAGACTGAGAATTTAAAGCAACTATGACTAATAGGCTAAGGACTCCAATAGAAAAAGTAGACAACATGCAAGAACAGATGGATAATGTAAGCAGAAAGATGGAAATTCTATGAAAGAACCAAAAAAGAAATGTTAGAGATCAGAAACGTTGTAACAGAAATGAAAATGCCTTTGGTGAGCTCATTAGCAGACTGGACATGGCTGAGGAAAGAATCTCTGAGCTTGAAGAAATGTTAATAGAAACTTTCAAAACTGAAAAGCAAGTAGAAAGATGACTTAGAAAAATGGAACAGAATGTCCAAGAACTATGGGAAAACTATAAAAGGTATAACATATAGAATATGAGAATATCAAAAGGAGAAGTAAAAGAGAAAGGAAGAGAAGAAATACTGGAAGCAATAATGACTGAGAATCTCCCCAAGTTAATGCTGGACATGCAACTGCAGATCCAGGAAGCTCAGAGAACACAAGGCAGGATAAATGCAAAACAAACAAAAACCAAAACAAGGTACATGTAGGTATATCATATTCAAGTGGCAGAAAGTCAAAGGTAAAGAAAACCGCAAAAAGTTGGAAGGGAGGACACTTTACCTCTTGTTTACATGGAGAATGGAGTAAAATATTTAAACTCTTACTTTTAATTAATTAATTAATTTTTAATTGAGATATAATTGACATAACACTGTATAAGCTTAAGATATATAACATGTTGATACATATGTATATTGCAATATGATTACCACCATAGCTTTAGCTAACACCTCTATCTTATCACATAATTATCATTTTTTTGTGATGAGAACATTTAAGACACAATCTTTTAGCAGTTTTGAAGTATGTAATACATATTGTTGGCGATAATCACCATTCTGTGCTTTAGATCTCAAGAGCTTATTCATGTTCTAGTTGTAAGTTTGTACCCTTTTCCCAGTATCTCCCCCACCCCTTAGTCCCTGGTAACCACCATTTTACTCTCTGTTTCTATGAGTTCAGCTTTTTTAGATTCCATACATGAGTGATATACAATATTTGTCTTTCTCTGTCTGGCTTATCTCACTTAGGATCATGCCCTCAAAATCTATCCATTTGTTGCAAATGGCAGAATTTCCTTCTTTCTCATGGCTGAATAATTTCATTGTCAGTATACACCACAACATCTTTTTATATAAATGCACTTTATGAATGTTTTATTTAGAGGTATGCAAACTTGAATTTTGTATTGGAGGTAGTTTTGCATACCTATAAGAACTCTGGAGTCCATCAGAACTGGGTTTGTAGTTTGCCTTTGCAATAGATGATTACAAATGACCACAATAATTCTTGCCTTCATAGATCTGTGCACTTTGCAGTATGATTTTGTACCCCTTCCCATCTATTTCCCAACTCTTGAATTGGAGCTGGAATAGTGACTTGCTTTTACTAGCAGAAAGTGATAGAAAGCACGATATACCAGTTCCAAGCATGGCCTTCAGTAGGTCTTGCACGGATCTGTGTTCTCTGGGGACTCTGTCTCTCTGATATAAACAGAGCTGAGTCAGCTCACTGTTTCCAGCTGAGTCCCAGAGATGAGAGAGCCCGACCGAGATCAGCAAAGCTGCCTACTTGACCCAGAGCTGACCTCAAATGTGAGGAATCCCAAGGGAGACCAAAGAAATTTCCCAGCCAAATCAAGCCAGAGTGTCAGTCTGGAGAATTGAGGTTAAATAAATGGTGATTATTTTTGAGCTAGCAAATTTTGGTGTGGCCTATCAGGCAGCATTACTGTGGTAGTAGATATCTGATACAGTCTTCACCTTTGACCAAGTGTATCCTTGCATAACATACTTCTTCCTGTTTCTTTGTTTGTTTGTTTGTTTGTTTGTTTATTGAGAGAGCAAGCAGGGGAGGGGCAGAGAGAGAGGAGAAAGAGAGAATCCCAAGTAGGCTCCACACTGTCAGCACAGAGCCCATCACGGGGCTCGATTCCACCAACTGTGAGATCATGACCGGAGCTGAAATCAAGAGTCAGATGCTTAACTGACTGAGGCACCCGGGCGCCCCATACTTCTTCCTCTTTTATTTGGAGTTAATGTTAAGAGCTATCTCATAGAATTCACGTGAGGTGTGACAGGATGCATGTACATGGCACAAAGGAGGAGCTCAGTATCAGCTCGTTGTTACTATTGTTTTCTTTTCTACTATGAATCAACGATTATCTTGCTGGCTTCTCCAAGAGGCCTTTTGCTTCTCCTGATTAATGCTTTGGGTTTTAGCTTCCCTTTGTGGAATAGGTGGCAGCAAATAAAACCCAAACTTTTGCTTAATTAGAACATGGTCAGGAATTCTGAAATCAGATCATCAGGGTTCAAATCCCTACTCTGCTGTTTTCCAGCTTTGTGGACTTGGGTAGCTTAAATTCTCTGGGCCTCAGGTTTTTTCAGTGTAAAATGGGGCTAATGATAATACCTGCCTTCTTCAATTGTTATGAAGATTAAGTGATGTATAACTGAAGTACTTGGAGCAGTGCTTGGCATACAGTAAGCACTCAGAAGTACTTGGCAAATGTTATAGTAGTGTCATTATCATCAACATCATCATTATTATTGAGATTTAGCATCTTCTAGAGATCATTCGAATCCCAGATTTGCACCATGTGAAATTCTGGAAGAGCTTCTGCATTAAGCCGAGACATATTCAGGCACTGCTCAGTAGTTCACAGGTCAGTAGCCATTCACTGGAGTTCAGCCATCTGCTAGGAAACTGGCAGATGCCCTGAGTCTTTACACATGGTCACAGTGAACAACTGGTCCAGAAATAACACACTATAAAGATTCTGAAGGGAGCCAGGAAATGGGAAAAGGGAACGACCTATTGCGCTGAGCAAATGGCACTGGCTAACATAGATGTGGATTTGGGGTTACCCTGTGAATAAAGAACTGAAAAAATACAGTGGTTATAGGACTAGGCTCATTTGGAAGGAGGGGATCAAGAGTCCAGCTAAGACAATGGCTTTGAACCTTTAAGATGGATAGTAACCTTGTCTGAAAAATCTGCTAATACATCTTTTAAAAGAAACACTTTACTTAGTTGTAAAAAATGTAAGGAGGAGGTTTTGTATGATGTTTAGAATAAAGGGCTTTTGAATTGAACAGAACTGGGTTTGATTTCTTTCTTTCTCATTTAATAGCTGTCTTACTTAGGACAAGTTTCTTCATCTCTCTGAGTTTCAGGTTCCTGATTTGTAAAATCAGATAATAATCCCTCTTTCATAGAGCTAATGAAAGGATTAAATCATATAACTATGTAAAAAGTGTAACAGTGTCTGGCACTGAATAGTCACTTAAGAAATGGTATGTGTTGCCATAATTATTGTTATTAAGTAAATACCATCTGCCAAAATTTTTGTATTGCCAGAATCATCTCCTGTGTTACCATTTGTAGTTGCCTCATATTCCCTGGCTTATTCTTTCAGTTTTTCTGTGCACTCCACCGAGCTTTTGATGTCTGCCCTTCTGATGTCCAACTAATAACTTTGACATCACACAACTCATTGACTACCTTCTGGGCTGGCGTTGACATTGGGCATCTGCATCATTTTTGCTTGCTTGTTCAAAGTTTGAATTTCATTATGTCCTATCCCTGCAAGTGAATAAGAGATCAGAGAAATCAGATGATCCCTAAGGAATTATCTAAGTTTGGGGGACATTTTCAGGATGGCAAGGAACAGGGTCTACTAGGTCTACCAGGTCAGGAGGCAGAAAGTGAGATACTAGTTGGTGATATATGAGCACTTATCAAAAAAGAGTAAGAAGCATGTGCTCCAAGTGTTTTATACTGTGAGCTAGGCTAAATTAGACATGGGCTCTTCAATTAGGGGCAGAACTTGGAAGTAACTTCATGTTCAGGGATTTCTCAGATCATTTTCTCTGCTACTTTTTTCAAAGTTGATTATGGGAATTTGAAAAAAAAAGCAAGTAAGGATAAGGGATTTCTCAGGGAATGATAGCACAAATACTCTTTTTTTCTATACAACTAATTTGGTTTCTATCCCTCCTCTTCTTGTCTGCCACATTTATCTCTTTGGAAATCCAAACTCTGGGTTACCAGAGTTTGGGTGAGTTAAGCCTTTTTTTTTTGTTTTGTTTTTGAGGTTGAATCACATCAGCTGCAGTTTTCTTCTCTTAATTGTAGGTCCAGGTAGTCTTCTGCAGAATTATTGATAGATCAAGAAAGAGCCCTTTGCACAATCAATGCACCATTGAGATTCAGTGTGGGCCAGCAGTGTCACTTTTCTAGGAAATGATAGGATTCCAGCAGCCTGGTGCACACATCCTCGTTCTCAGGACAAACTTTGCTCAGTATTGAAGATTATCACGTTAAGGTTTAGAACTGTAATGCACAAACTCAGAAATAAATGATGATGCTCAGACATGTAAAAATAGATGGACAAAGCGTGAAGTCTAGTTTTCTTTCCATATGAAGTACAGTGCTCTTTCCCTGGTTGTCTAATAGTAATCCCTTTGCAGCACGGTCTGGGGATTCATGCATTCCTACCCTGTGTTTCTCTCTGGTGGTATATTTCTCTTGCAGCCTTTGTGGGAATTTTGGAAATGATGACATTTGGTTTCTTATGGTGTTCATAGACCAGTACAGTGATAACTAATGATGGACCAGTGCTTTATATTAAAACACATCATTTCTTTGCTTGTAACAGAGGGTTGTTTCTTGTAGGGTATGCAAATTCCAAGATAGATCATCATAAAATATCAAATGTAGCTGAGAGAGGTCCTAGAATATAAATTAAGGTGGTAACTAGCCCACTGTCATTCAGGCTTGTTCTCTATGCCTTTCTCCTCAGCTTCAGTGATGGTGAATGACTTGGGCTGAACACATCCACATGCCTGTTGGATAAGTGACAAAGCCTCTTTGTGTTTCAGTGTCTTTATCTCTAAAATGGGGATAGCAGTAGTGCTCTTCAGAGAGTAGTTTTGAAGAGGAAAGGAGATAATTCATGCCAAGTAGTGAAATACGGGTGATATGCACCTAACAAATGATAGCTATTATTACTACTATTAATTCATCCTGGGGTTGATTGATATATAATTGCAAAATGATTTGCTCTGATTAGAGATGCAACATATAGCCTTAAGCAGATTGGAATTACATAGTTTAGCTGGAGATTGAGTTGTTACTTAACAGTGGGACTAGTAAGGGAAACTACAATAAGAAATAAAATTATTGGGGTGCCTGGGTGGCTCAGTCGGTTAAGCATCATACTTTAGCTGAGGTCATGATTTAGCGGTTTGTGAGCTCAAGCCCCGCTCTGGGCTGACAGCTAGGAGCCTGGAGCCTGCTCCGGATTCTGTGTCTCCCTCTCTCTCTGCCCCTCCCCCGCTCATGCGCGCCCACTCTCTCTCTCTCAAAAATAAATAAACACTAAAAAAATTTTAAAAATAAAGTTATTTTTAGAAGGAAATACTAGGTTGTTCAGCTACTTCTGGGTAATTTGTATGGACTGTTCCATTGTAAACATATTGTACAACTCTTTATTATAAAAATTGCAACTTTTATCTTCTTGCACAATTTTAATTTTCAGAGCTTCATAAGAATAACCAAATGGTAATATTTTCACACCAACATAATCTGGAGAATGCTTTTTGGCTTGATTAGATATTTGGGTTGGAAAGGAAAGTAGGACACAAACTATTCTACTCACAACATTGCTGTGTGTTGTCTCATAATATTTACTCATGTAATAATAATCACATTATTGCACAACTGTTTTATCCTAGGAAGCAGGCTAGGTCTAAGTCACATCACTCCTGTCTCTGCCCTCAAGAAATGTTTGGTCTTGTGGGTGGACAGAGGTACAAATAAAGATTGCCATGTAACAAGACATATACTATAATCAAGTCTTGTACAGATATAAATAGGAAGAAGGAAAAAAGCCTTTGAGTTAGATACAATTGAGTGTTATGCTAGAGAAGCATAAAATGATTTATTTTGGCCCAGAAAGGATTTTGGAAGGTATCACATCCAATTAGAGCAGGCATCGTTTAAAGCTATGGCTAGAGGTACCTGGGTGGCTCAGTCGGTTAAGCATCTGACTCTTGATTTCGGCTCAGGTCATCATCTCACAGTTTTGTGGGTTCAAGCCCCATGTCAGGCTCTGTGCACTGAGCATGCGGAGCCTGCTTGGGATTCTCTTTCTCTCTCTCTGCCCCTCCCCTGCTGCACTCTTTCTGTCTCTTTCAAAATAAACTTAAAAAAATAAAACTATTGCTAAAACTTTCTTGCTTAAAAGCTTAGCAGGAAAACTCAATGAGAGCAGAGACATCTTTAGTGTGCCTCTTTGCTCTTCCTAATTTAGCATAATAAAGGGCATAATAAAGAGCATAATAAAGGGCTTGTGCTTTTAAGAGGAGAATGACTATTCTGCTGCCCTGGGAGTTGTGGGGGGGGGGGTTGCCTGGAGAAGCTTTCAGGAGTCAGGGTGGTCAGAATTCATTGCGAACATCTTAGGAGAGAGATGGAATGCCAGTGGCTCCGGGAGGCAACTGGACTCCTTTAAAACAAGCCACCCCGGGAATGAACTGCCCTTCCTTTTCTTTCTGCGAATTGTTGTTGGTTTATTACTTTTTTACTCATTGATTTATAGTCTTCAGTTCACATTTCTGGTTCATCTCCTAGACTTTAGATTTATGTCTCCTTTCTATAGTGGCTCTTGATTGTTCCTTGTGGAATCATCATCATCGCAATGAATGATTGAGGGCCCACCGTGTCCATCTCTAATCCTCATACGCTCCATCCGGGGTGGATTTTAGCGCCAGTTTATGAAAGAAAAAAATTAAGTGACTTGCACAAAGTCTCACAGTAAGTAAGTGGCAGAGCAGATATTTGAACCCAGGTACATCTGACTCTAAAATTTATGGGATTTTCCATCCCCCTCTCAGTTCTACGTCTACATAAATGCCTCTGGGTACCACCCCTACCTGCCCCAGGCTGCTGTGTCTGACACCTAATTAATGGCACATTCTTGTTGATGACTCAGAATTTCCCTGGAGTCTGTCTGTATCAGGAATTCAGGCAGGAATGCACCATATGCGCTGATAAGAACCACCAAGCGAGCCGAGCATACAAGGTCCTGCACAAATGTGAAGATGACTTGGACAAGTATCAGAATTCTTACCTTATTTTTGGCCTAATTTGTGATATTATGATGTGTCAACCTATTATCTGGAAGTAAAACTACCCACTTCGCACAAGTCCATTGGGCAGAGGCGCACCTTCTGAGATTTTCCTAGTCAAGCACTGGAAAGGCCATGCCTGTGTCATTTGCCAAATGAGTAAGGCAACCTCGGCAGGGGCATTTTCTGCCGCAGCCCCTGCTTACTCGGCCCCAGTATGTGTTGTCATCATGGGTCACCGCATATGCATAAAGAACAGGTCATATGACTAGCACAGCATGCCAGCGGTGGTAATACAAGATTGTGGGGCTCGAGTCTGCTTAGTTTATGTCTCCTCTAAACATGTCAACTGTCTCTCTCTGTCAGATACGGTGGTTTCATTATGAATGTAGCATTGAATGGCCTGTGCTATGCATCAAGCTAATGAATAAATAAATCCAAGCAATAATTGAATTTCTGCATTAGTGATAAGCATTCCTTGTAAAGAAAAAGAAAGAACATTCAGCGGGGACAAAGTAGTCTAGGGTAAGGTAGCATTCTAGCATGATTTGTATTACCAGAGGGCAACTTGGTGGCCATGTAGACAGAAACAACCAGAACAAGGAAAATGCCCCCAGCATGTCTATTCCATGGAGAAGCAAAGACTGAGGAGAATAGATGTTTTCTGAGAAGATTCCTGTGCCACCTTTTCCATGTAATCTTTCACTTGCATAGAACCCTCTGTGCCTGGGAGACAATATAGTGTAGTGATTATGAAGACAGGTTCTGGAGACAGAGACCTGGGTTTTCTTCACTTGTCATTTTCTAGCTTTATAGCCATGGGCAGGTTAGTTCCTCATCATTAAAATTGGGGTGATAATCTCATTCTGTCTGTCATAAGAATTAAATTTGTTTGTTATTGTTTGCCCCTAGCCAACACCCTCGTGGAGGAGGTTACATTTAGGGGATGTCCAGCTGATTTAACCCCCAAGACTCTGAGACTCCAGTCCCTTTCAGTCTTCCTACACTTCTTCCTGCATTATGTACACAGAGTATAATAAGAGGGCTTTCCAATTTGGTCTTTTCCCCAGATATATGTAAGGATGGATGTTCTTATGTGCCTCATCTCTAGATGAAATCCTCCTGTGGGGATAGTGCAACACCTCACTAGACCCTTCATTCTCCTCACCCCTCTGTACCAGTACCAATCTGTGTCCCTCCTCATCCTGAAAACACTGTTTAAAAGTTATCTTTAAATTCCTTTAGGGTAAAGCTCATGTCACTGTCTTCTACTGTGTCCCCAGCATCTACTACAGGGCCTGCCATGTAGCAGATGACAATAAACATTTATCAATTGCCTGTAATAATCTTCCCTCAGTCTAGAACTTCTGGATCAGTGGCTCCATGTCTTCTCCCTTCTTCTTAATTTCATAAACTCCGTGCAAAGAAGAGAGTCTGTTTTACTCTTTCTTCTGCTCTGGTGGATGAACTTCTAACTTTCTAATCTCAGAGACATTTTTGGAAGATGAAGTGAAATAATGGATACAGAATGCCTAGTGTGGCCGATAGCACATAGTGGGGATAAATAACTAATGACTAATATTAACAGCAGTATTCCACAGTTCATGTCTCAGTGAAGGTTCTTGTTTGTTAGTCTATTGTGTTCGGTGGGAGTACTACCCCTGTCTTCACTCTGTGCTGTTGTTGTGGAGAGAAATTTGCACACCGTGTTCAGCAGTGAGTGGGCAGGTAATGGCTCCTGGCCCAGGCAGTGGAATGCACAGGAATGCACGCAGAAATGAAGCGTATCATTGTCAGATGATGGGACCCTCAGGCTGTCTGCTGTCTGGCACGAGCATTGGGGAGGAGGCAACAGCTGCTTCTGATGCATCCGGTAATTATGATGGAGGATGATTCAATTCCATGTAGGATCCAGGACCCGAAGGGAACAATCTGGGCTAAGTCAGCATGTGCCTAATGAAATCGTTTAGCTTGGGCTGCGGCCTTACCTACCACAAGCTGTGATCTACTGCGTTCTAACAAAGCAATCCTGGGAGACAATGCGCTTAGAAAGGGGAAATGATCAGGAAAATTCACTCCTTGCATCCGGCCTTCCAAATTTGTACTATGACCCAACTGACTTCCAGGTTAGATTGGAAAATAACTTGCTGGGTACGGCCAGAGGAGTCCTGTCTTTGAATGGAGGAGCATCACTTCTCTGAGGCGCCTTACCCCAAACCAGCAGGTACTTTTTCCAGGGCTGCTGAGGCTACCTCTTTAATGATTTCCCATCTCACTATATTGCTTTTGGCAGCCACCCACAGAAATGAATCAGATTTATTCTCACATGGGTTTCAGTTAGATGCTCAATTTATTAATATGCCACTGTGTGGTTGTCAGTGATGGGACTCTCACACAGTATCCAAGCAACTGGATCCTGGGTCTCAAAGTCTGTTTATATATAATCTCCTGCTACATGACATCCTGTCCCTTTCCTCCAGGCAGGAAGTGGGTTGAGGCAGGTGATCCCTGGACATCAAATGATGGCACAAATGGTTACAAGATCACCTTCATTTAACCTCTTCCTGTGCTTAACCAGTCAAGGAATGTTGGGAGCTCATAGGAATTTGATATGGAGACATTTTGGATTTTGTGAACTTACACACGTTAGAATGAGGGGTGACCGAGTCACCAAGACTTGGTAAATCTAGCCTAGCTACCTCCATCAAGATTCCTTAGAGTGCACATTCATTCCAGTACATTTTGTATGTCTGTTGGCTTTGGCATTCTGACCCATGCTATGTAGCACTCCCATGCAGACGTCACATCAATATGGAATATCAGCTTAGATGCTTGATGAAGATAAGTACTGGAACCAACATTGACTGACTAATAGCTTGACTTTGTACCTGGATTTTTTTTAATTGCTACATGAATTGTATTGGCTTCAGTGGAGACAATGAGAGTGAGAATTACAGATTTCCCTGTTGAGTTAATAATATTGATAGTTAAAAAAAAAAACAAACAGTAAAAGAAAGCAACCAAACAAAAATGTGCTAATTTTTCTTTCAAAGAAATAAGTTGTCTGCCTGTTGGACTGAGTTTGATTAAATCATCTGGTGGTTCTGGCATCATGTAGGCAGTACACCATAATCTTACATGTCAAGCTAATGAACATTGAAATGAATCGATGAAACAGCTGTTTCCAATGAAGTAAACACTAACATGTCACGTAAATAGCAATTCCTACACAACACAAGGTGATGGTTTTTTTTCCTTGTCCTCAGCGGGGACTGAGGAGTGAGATATGGGAAGTCATCTTTACCTGAGATTTAATGAGACTTGCAGGCAAGTTTCCTCAGTGGAGCCACAGGGTAAGTTTTTTAACCACTATTAATGAAATACTACCATGAGCACATAACAGCAGACCTGCCTCTGTTGGCGGGGGTGGGGGAAGCAAAAGATAAGAAATGAGCTTGTTCAGGCCTGCCCTTTGTACTTCTAGACTCAGGGCAAGGGTGTGAATGGAGACCTAAAGAACATAGGTTCTTCTAAGTTATGAATCATACTTATAAACTGTTACATACAATGTGTTCCATTCTCTTCTCTTGGCAGATATAACCTCAGATTATCCTAGAAGGTCAGGTTCAAATGTAAAATTCTTGAATTTACCCTAATTCTGTGGTGACACCTGATGGTTTAGGGGCCCCTAGCCCCTAGTCCATAGCTTGCCATATTTCTGTTTGTATCTCCAGGTTCTTTCCACACAAAGATACCCCAGCTTGGTAGACACCTAAGGCAGACACACTTAAATCACTGCCTGTGGCCACACCCAGGGTATACACATTATTCATGTGGCTAGTCCTGGGGAGGTTGGATCCCAGGCTGAAGATCATTTGGGTAGGGAATGCTGGAGTCAGAGATAACCAAAACATGGTCTAGAGAGAGGGCAGGGGCTTTTGATAGTCAGGTCCTACCTGGTGTGTGGAGTGAAGCATGGCTGGAGAAGGACTCTACTTGTGTTTAGGAGGAGTACTGAATTTTTCTGAAGTATAAAATTGCTGAGGTTCTATCTCAGCTCCTTTCCCTTGGCGTTATTTTAGGCTGAGTCCATCCATATTCTGTTGGTCGATTAGCTGTTAGCCACCTGGGACTGTATCCAGCATCCCTCGACTTTCTCACAGCCATAGAACATACATTCCTCAGATCCTCATAAAACAGGGCAGACAGTGCTTTAAAAGGCAGAGGCTTAGGACACCCAGGATGCTTAGTTGGTTGAGCGTCCGACTCTTGGTTTCAGCTCAGGTCATGATCTCACAGTTTTGTGAGTTCGAGTCCTACATTGGGCTCTGCGTTGGCAGGGCAGAGCTTGCTTGAGATTCTCTCTCCCTCCCTCTCTCTGTGCCCTTCCTCCACTCATTCTCTCTCTCTCTCTCTCTCTCTCAAATCAATAAACTTAGAAGAATAAAAAAATAAAGGGTAGAGGCTGAGACTCATGCTGTCTTATTTGCTACTGACAACAGGCTGTTTAGTTAACCTCTCACAATCTGTATAATGGGACTACCAACCCTTAGTGTCTAAGGAAAAAGTGAAGATTGAATGAGAAAAGATATAACATAATGCATGCCATGTAATAGATGCACACTAAGGATTAATAGTATTAATTGTTATTGTTGTTTTGTTATTATTGTCATTGGTCAGGAATGAGGAAATATGGAGTAAGACTGCCTGAACCTGAATCCTTGTTTTTGTGACATTTATTGTGTAACCAGAGGCACATCATTGAACCTCCATGTACCTGTATTTCTTGATCTACAAAAATGGAGTTAATAATTGGTTTTAGTTCATAAGGTTGTTGTGTTAGAGGTTACAGAGAAACAGCACCAATAGGATATATAGATAGATATAAGGGGAACTTTTTTATTTTTTTAAAGTTTATTTATTTATTTTAAGAGAGTGAGCATGAGGGGAGGATCAGAGAGAGAGAGAGAGAGAGAGAGAGAGAGAGAATCCCAAGCAGGCTCCACGCTGTTAGCACAGAGCCTGACTCATGGCTTGAACTTACAAATTGTGATCATGACCTGAGCTGAAATCAAGAGGTGGACGTTTAACAGACTGAGCACCCATCCCCCACAGTGCCCCTAAGATGAGGTTTATTATTGGAATTCCTCATGTGGTTATGGAGGTCAACAAATCTCACGGTCTGTGATCTGCCCTCTGAAAGCTGGAAAACTAGGAAACCCCGTGGTGTGATTCAGTCTGAGTCTGAAGGTCTGAGGATTGAGGGGCTGATGGTGTGAGTCCTGGTCTGAGTCTAAAAGCCCACGAACTAGGAGTGCCAGAGTCCAATGACAGAAGATTGATGTCTCAGCTTAAGCAAAGGGGAATTTGCCCCTTCTCTAGCTTTCTCTTCTGTCTAGATTGGATGATGCCCAGCTTGATGAGGACAATATTTTTTACTCAATCTACTGATTCAAAAGCTAATCTCCTCAGGGCTCCTGGGTGGCTCAGTTGGTTAAGCATCCAGCTCTTGAGTTCGGCTCAGGTCATGATCTCATGGTTTGTGGGATCAAGCCCTGCATCAGGCTTCATGCTGAACATGGAACTCTCTCTCTTCCCCTCTCCGACTCTCAAAATAAATAAACTTTAAGAAAAAAGCTAATCTCTTCTAGGGACTCCCTCACAGACACATCCAGAAATAGTGTTTTATCAGCTATCAGGGCATCCCGTAGACCAGTCAAGTTGATACATAAAATGAACCATCACAGTTGTTATTAAGACTGAATGAGTTAATACATGAAAAGTGCTTAGACATATGTGCACAGTATATACTCGATTATCATGGCATTCCCTCTCAAGCCTTGAAGTGAACCTTAAGCTTTGGGTTTGCTGGGAGGAATGTGGCTATGGAATGAGTGGCTCTCTTACAGTGTGAGTCAGAACACTGCAAGGATCTTTCAAGCTTTCTTTTTTTTAATCAAATTTGCTAATTCAGAAGTTTTTCCCCCTATGCCTATGAAGCATAGCTGAGTTTAGGGAAAAGACACAAAACCTAGTGAGTTTCTGTGAAGCTGGACCAGTTATATAGCCCCTACATCAATTTTGATGAACTTGCTGTTACTTCGTTTTATTCACACTTCTATCTGCTTTTATCAGACAATGAGTTTATTTTTACCTTAAGCATTCAGCAACATATTTATAAGGATACAAAAGCAGGTTTGGAGAAGGGTGTGTGTGTGTGTGTGTGTGTGTGCGCGAGAATTCCTCTTCTTTATACCTGTACCTGGAATTCAAAATTATGCTGAATTCATAGGTTGCCCTTTATAAGAAAATTTGCTTTTACTGTAACAGTAGGCACAGATATAAATTAATTTGTACAACACACCACTCTCAGTCAAGAAGTCTTTGGGGAATAAGAGCAGGGTATTTGTCTTGGCCTTGGGAGATTGGTCTGAATCCCCTGAAGAAAGAAAACCCAGCTCTATAGCCCAGCCACAGCGGGAAGCATCTATTTAAGCATAGCCTTCTTTATCTAAAACTGTAATCCAATAACCTCAGCCAAGTAACAATGAACGTTTCTTCTTTTTTTAATTTTTTAATGTTTATTTATTTTTTTGAGAGAAAGAGAGAGAGTATGAGCGAGGGAGAAGCAGAGAGACAGAGAGACACAGAATCTGAAGCAGGCTCTGGGCTCTGAGGCTGTCAGCACAGAGCCTGACACGGCACTCGAACCCACAAACCGTGAGATCATGACCTGAGCCGAAGTTGGACACTTAACCAACGGAGCCACCCAGGTGCCCTGGCAATGAACTAATTTCAAACAGAGTTTCCACTCTGTTTTTTCTTGACTTTTTTTTTTAAAGTTCCAAATGTTTCTTTCATATCTTGAGTCAATGGAAGAACATGTGAGTTCAGTGAATGAATTAACCATAGCAAATTTCTTCAGAATGGAGATATAATTGTGGTACTTATTTCAAAAAAGCAGTTTATTCTCTCTCCTAGTTTGCCTGTAGAGTATGGAGTCCTGTAACTTCATTTAAAAGTAAGGACTGTCTGTGCCTGGCTGACTCCACCAGTGAAGCATCCCAACTCTTAACCTCAGGGTTATGAGTTCAAGTCCCACACTGAGCATAGAGCCTACTTTAAAAAATAAAACAAAGTAAGGACCATCTGATAATATTAAGGTGGAGAGGCTGAGTCCTAGGAGGAGGGCACAATTTGTTCAGAATCACACAATTCACTGATGATAAAAGGGGAATGAAAATCAAGGTGCCGTGACTTTAATTTCATTCCAGTGCTTTTTATATTCAGAACCTATTTTGCGAGGCATTAAGTTTAATTTGAGTATTCCCAGTGTACTCAGTATCCTGGAAACAAGTAAGTCCTTATTAAATAAATCAATGGGATTAACACTTTTGGTAGTGGCTTCTACAGATACATTGTGGTGTAGGGATGGGAATAAGCAGACAGACTTCAAAGGCTTCATTTAGACTTCATCTGTATTTTCCAAGGAATGGCCTTTCTTAAGTTAAAAAAATTTTTTTTAGAAATGGCCA
Source organism: Panthera uncia (assembly GCF_023721935.1). Taxonomy (NCBI): domain Eukaryota; kingdom Metazoa; phylum Chordata; class Mammalia; order Carnivora; family Felidae; genus Panthera; species Panthera uncia. Next base: position 23,231,943 of record NC_064808.1, on the reverse strand, counting down.
TTTTGGACTTGAGGGAAAGCCAACTAAATGAGTAACCTTTGAGGCTTGGAAACAATCAGGGGAACTAATATAGATTTGATCAGTGGAGCTCTCTACTGTCTTTTTAATTTAAAAAATTATCTAATAACTGAAGCATTTAAAAACCCAGTAATGGGGCTACTCAACCATTCAAAAGCCCTCTGGGGCTTATAATGAATTTTTTTTAAAAAAATACTGGTATGCAGATAATCTTCTAATTACCAGTTTAAAATGGCTCATTTTTAGACCATTTTGAAAAGCCTTGTAACTATGCTCATGATTCAGAGTAACACATGACTTAAAGACATCCCTATGCTTTTGTTTCTTTCTGACTTCTCTGACCTGGGAAATTCTGAGAAATGTTGACAAACTTTTCACCTCTTGGAAATAGCTTTTGGATTAGGGTGATTTCCAAAAAATACAGAGTAATTCTCTGCATGAAAGGTAGGGGTGTTTGGGCTGTTGCCAAATGGACAGATATTTCTCCATTGGAAGGTCTATGAACATGTTTAACTGAATGTTCTGAATGTTCTGAAACAATATAATTAGTAGCACAATAAGGTATTAAAATACATTCTAACCAAGACGCACACACTGATGACCCAAAACAACTATCCAGTGGTCAGTGAGCACAGGTTTGTTTTTTTTCTAATTTTAGTATATATTCTGAGGCAGAAAAAAAAGTATAAAATAGTCTTCACTATTTTGCATAACAGGAAGAAAAGGCAGGTGGATTTTCATCATAGATTCTGAAAACAATTAAGCATTTTAGATGATCTACAAAAAAATAAATGGTACAATTTAAATTAAATTAAATCTTCAAATTCTTAAAGGGAACAGCTGATCAAATTTGTAGCTAATCAATGAATGATATTCTGTGTGGCCATCATTTCTGGCCGTATATAAAACCATATATAACCATGACAAGAAATCACAATTATAGAGACCTTAGAAATGACACCTCTCACCACCTCCTTGTTACACAGAATCTTCTTACTGATTCTCCTAATGATATGTCCAAGCTTCTGTCCAATTTCTCCAGGGAAGGGGAGCCTCCTGCATCATGAGCCTTACTTATTGCACTTGTATTCAAATGTTGTTGGGGTGCCTGGATGGCTCAGTCAGTTAAGCGACTGACTTGGGCTCAGGTCATGATCTTAGGGTTCCAGCCCTGCGTTGGGCTCTGTGCGGACAGCTCAGAGCCTGGAGCTTGCTTTGGATTCTGTGTCTCCCTGTCTCTCTGCCTCTCTCTCTCTCTCTCTCTCTCTCTCCCTCCCTCAAAAATTAGTAAATATTTTTAATAATACTTTTTGGACCTTTCTTTTCTTTAAACTAACCTGAGTTCAAGATCTCTCCAGCATTTCCCCTCTCATATGAAAATGGAACCATTTTGGTAAGAGAGTATGTGGAATCCTGCTAATTTAAAACCCATTTTGGAAATCCCTTTGGAGAAACCACCACTGTAAGATTTCAGAGCAATGAATTTCAACTGGGATGATATTTGCCCCCTGTAGACACTTGGCAATGTCTGAAGACGTTTTTAATTTCTTAACTGGATGCCACTGGTAGCTAGTGAGTAGAGGCTAGGGATGCTACTAGACATCCCATAATATACCGGACAGCCCTCTACAGCAAAAGACTTATCTAGCTAGAGATACCAATAGTGCCAAGGCTGAGAAACCCTGCTGTACAACAATACTAAGCCCTCTTCTGCCCTTAGGCACTTTCTAATATTAAAGAATTATAATCTCAGTCTTTTCTCATTCAGACTACACATTTGTTTAAATGTGGTAATTAGTTTGTAATTACATTTATAATTAATTCAACTGTTGTTCTCTAGGTGCAGTCCCCCGAGTCCTTCCATGGGACTCCCTTTAATTTCTCAAAGTCTTGTTCATAACTGCATGTGCAAAATTGCAAAATTTTTCCATTTGTGCCCTTAACCCAGTTTCACATAGGATCTAGTACGTAGTTGTGCTCAGAAAATACTTACTAAAGGATAAATGGATCAATCATACAGTAAATCAAAGAAAAGAAGAAGAATGGAAAAATAAAGAGCCTTGAAATCCCCTAATGAGGTCCTTTTGTTTATGAAGATTATAAAGAAAAATCAAACATTTTATTTATACATGGGTTTAAATCATGACAACCACCAAGGAGGCCTTGAAATACTGTGAAGATCCAGTTGGGGGAGCCCAGTCACTAATTCAAAGACTGGGAGGAACTGTATCTTAAGATTTAACTCTAGATTTTAAATCTCCTTGAGGGGAAAAAAAAATATTTCCTCTCTTCGATTTGTTTATATGCATGATGCATTGAGGTTGTATAATAACTCCACTTTGATCTTATGGTCTGAGAGAAACATAAGGTCCAGAATGAGAATTGTGAGTCAATTGTACAGCCTGAGAAAATGCATAGGTTCTTTCTCAGGACTGTTCCAACAGAAACAAACTCACCGCCCCCCACCCCCTCATCCCAATGGTGGCAGACACCATTTAATGAGAATGCATCACTTTAAAGGCAGTTTTCTACTCTCTTGTGTTTCCTTTGAGTAATAGGACATACCAAGTCAGATTTCAGGAGTAAGCAGAGATGGTGGGATTATAGGTCATAAAAATGCCCTTTTATTCTTTCTGAATCAGTCCTCCGAATCCCGTCCGGTCGGAGATCATCGTACAATGGGTGCATTCGGAGACCATCAGATGTCAGGTAGGATGTGTACTGTGCAGGAACCCCCCCACCACCACCCCACTCACCTCCCCGCTGGACCTCCCCCAACACAGGTGTCTCTCCTAAAGCTCTCTGAAGTCACTGGTGAGGCCAGGAGTACAGTTCCTTAGAGTTCTCAGCATCATTTCCTGTCTTCCAGAGCAAGGTCCATTTTATATTCAGATCCATTCTGAGACAGCTGAGGAAGCAATCAGGAGATTGCAGGCAGGTCAAGTCATTTCTTTCTAAGGCCCACCCCTAAGTCCACAGTGGCCTGCTTCAGCTCCCCTCTGCCAAGTTTTCTTGTGGTGGAAGTCCTGTCTTGAAATTTTCTCTCCAACCCCAGCGTACCTGTATGTGACACCTGTTCATCCCTTTCCTATCAAGCCTCAGTGAGTTCCTAAGCCACATGCCTATGGCTCTCTCTCTGTTAATGACAGTTTGGTAGTGTTGAGCACCACATGGGGCTGCCTGTCCTATTCCTAATCAGAAGTGTAGGCTGGCACGGTGATTGGGCTCTCACTCTCCCAAACTGGAAGCTTACATATGACCATATTCGGCCTCTGTGAACTCTCATTCTCCAGAGACAGAAGGGCCAAACGTAGCAATTTTTCTGAAGAAGGTATGACTTAGTAAAAAGAATATGGGATTCTGAATCAGAAGCGGGGCACTAGCTCACTGGATGAACTGTGAGATCATGACCTGAGCTGAAGTCAGATGCTTAACCACTGAGCCACTCAGGTGCCCTAGATGCTGTATTAGAAAAATGAAATAATAAGTATGCCTACATATTTGTGAAGAAAAGATAATGCACGCAAGTTCACTTAATAAGTTATAAAATGCATATACCTATTTATGTTAAGCTGCAAGTTGACTTATGTTTTAAGCTGAATCAGTTGAATCCTAGTATCAGAAATTAAAGTTGTTAAGTCATTCGAAATAATATTCAAGAAAACAGCCTAGAGGTTAATTGGAAACAGATGGGGTAATGGAGTGACCTCATGGAACCATGATAAAAAGCAAATGGGAACCACAGTTAAAGGGAAGTTGCTTATGAGAGACCAAAGGAAATGGCACCCCAGAAGGGAGAACAGAGATAGAGACTGTTTTGCAAAAGAAAAATCTCACCAATTAAACTCAAAAGAACCTAGTTTCTTTAGTACTAGGTTTTGTCTTTAGGTAACAAGTTAGTGTTAATATGATAAGCAAGGACTGCAATTCAACTGTTTATATAGTTGAGGATAAAGCAAGATGCAAAGAAACAAAGCGGAGTTTTCAACATCCAGTTCACAAGTGGCAGGGAGGAGTAGATCCTTGAATTTGTCTTGCTTTTTCCCCTGGACCTTGGGAAAATTGATTGACCTCTCCAAAGCTTAAGATTCGTGATTTGTAAAGTGAGGTGGTTGGTGCACAAGATGGGTTCTGATAATCTGACCGGTTCTGACATAAATTCTCTTAACCAATGAGACCTTTTTATTATTTACAGTCCCCCACCCCCTTTTTTATGGTCTTATTTGAACCCAGTCAGGGAAGGACAAATACCTCATGATTTCACTCATATGTGGAACTTAAGAAACAAATGATGAAAGGGGAAAAAAGAGAGAGAGGGAGACAAACCAAGAAACAGACCCTTAACTATAGAGAAAAAACAGATGAGAGGGGAGGTAGTTGGGGGGATGGGTGAAATAGGTGATGAAGATTCAGAGCACACTCATCTTGATGAGCACTGAGTTATATATGGAATTGTTGAATCACTGTATTATAACCCTGAAACTAATATAACACTGTATATTAACTATACAGGAATTAAAAATAAGAAAGAAAGAAAAAGTATTTTTACTGTTCTTATAATTTTATATAAAACATGATAGAATTGTAGATCTTTAGAAATTATAGTTTTCGAGACTTGGAAATGTTTGTATCCAAATAACAATGTGGTGTGGGTTGTTTCATCCTGTCCCTGTCTCAAACTGGTTCATGATGATTCCCAACCATGTATATGGGCTTTCTCTTTCACTCTACTCTTTCTGAGAATTCAGAGTTCCTGGGTCTATTTTAGAGGCTTAGGATTGCTTGGGCCATGGAGGAGGGCATTATAAACGTAGGGTATTTTGTTGCTTGAACAAAATTTTGTATCAAAGTTGCTGGAGGAATTCATTTGGGAGGACATGACTGCCAGTGGATTTGAGTGCTGGACCTGGATAATCAGAGGCTCCTCACTCACTTCTTTGTCCTTGGAATGTATATTCTGCTCACCATTCTCCACAGGAGCTGTTTCAAGGATGCAGCCTTGAGAGAGTAATGTATCATTGAGACCATCTGGACTGTGTACATGCTTGAACCCCGTTAAGGCCTCCATATGATGGGGTTGTGGAGTGATGGGGGTTCGGAGACGATGGCCAAGAAAGAATTCTTGAGATGTCTTTGGTGCAAGAAAGGTGATTTTACTAAAGCACAGGAACAGGACCAGTGGGCAGCAAGAGCTGCACTGAGGTGGTGAAGAGTGACAGGTTATATACTATGGAGTTGGGGGAGGTAAAGACAAAAGGGAGGCCTCCAGAAGGACTTTGATATGCTAAAGAGGACTTATAAAATGCCTGGGGCCTTGGTATTGTCAAGCTAAGGTTGTTTTACTTCCAGTAAGGCATTTACATGACAGTAGGGGGTACCTGGAGAAATGTTGTGCTCTGTATTTGCCTCAAGTATTTGTCAATGGGCTTCAAGTTATAGAGAAATTTAATTTTACCTGTCATTTCCTTCTTGCCTTTGTTCCCTATATCATTGTGGAGGGGAGGGTGATGTTGGGATTCCAGGAAACTGAGTCTATAGGTTTCTGGAGATTAGACTATTGATAAAATTGTCTTTTTCTTATAATTTACTAAGATATCTGTAAACTGATGGAGGCTCAGGTCCTGCATGACTGTGTTCTCTATCAGTTAACCATTTGTTTCCTTCCCTTTCCTTTGTTCCTGGGCAGCCAGGAGTGCCTGAGGAAGATCACGCATATTCCACCTGGGACCAGAGGGGAGGTGGGCAGGGCTGCTAGCTTGTGCTTTGCCCTCAGTTTGCCTTATGGTCCCTCATCACATATACACTTTTGAGATTCTGGTGGGCAGGTGTGGAGATCTACTCGTCTTGTGGCCACCTGAGATGAGCCTCATACGTAAGTTCCCTTGCTTATGAAATCTGCCACTTAATCAATATGGAGTGGTCTGCCTCTTTGTTCGGTCTCTCCTTACCTTCTACTTATGGGGGCCACTTGCGAATCTTACCTGAGGAACTCCCAAGTTTGCAAACCAATGGTAGTTGACTACCACTTCTGCTGGGCAGTGGATATGTATGCAGCGTTCAGGCAACTTGATGAGAGGCTCATACCCTTTGGCAAAGGGAAGGGAAACTAACCTTATAGGAGGAAACGAACCCACTGGGACTCACTGGAATGACAAGGGTGGCTGTGGGTACCACCTGGGTTTTCTCAAGGCTCAGGCAAAGGATAGGTAGGTGATCCTATGCTTTGCCTCTTTCTGTAATCCTGCCTCTCCTTCTGGCTGTCCCCCTAGTGCCCTCTCTTTCTCTAGCCTCCTAGACAGAGAAACCTTAATTTTTCCACTTGGGTGGCATCCTTTAGCTCTTCATCTGTGTTTCTTCTAATCTATTTCCTTGTGAATACATTTTATGCTCTCCTTCTTTAGGGCTCTCTTTTTGACACAAAATCCTTTTTCAACTTTTTTTAACCTCTTTAACATTTCACTTCTCATTTAAACACTGGGACTTTCAAGAGCACTGTCTTTGAAACAGGCTTCAAGTGACTATTTTGGAAGTCAGATACTGAAGAGTGACACTTCCTTTCTCTATGCTTTCCACCTCTAACATCCTAATTCTTCCCTAGGCAATGGAGGTCTCTGCTGAATAGCAGGCAGTACAAAAAAAAGAACGGCACATTGACAGATTTTAAAGCATTCTCTCACAACCTAACCACAAGGTGACTCACACAAACATAGTTTGCTGATTCTGATAGGTAGTTTTTAAAGTCCTACTGTGTGTCCAGAATGTAAAAGGCTCTTAAATAATGAGACACAGGATCTGCCCTCTGGGAGCTACATAATGATAATAAAATCCAAGAATCTTAGGGAAATTGCTGTTTTTCACATGCTCAGAAAAGGAATCTTGTCCCTGATAACACTTCGGTTCCACTTGCACACCTCTGGTAATGGAACAGTGTTTCTGGAAAGCTGACTCTGAAGTAAATGAGTCATAGTGAAATGACCTGGGACTGCCTCTTACTTAAATGAACCTTATTGTAAAGCTTAGAAACGTGAAAAGTCAACCTCTAACTTAAGGCAAATATATTTGTACCTGGGGGTATGTGTGTGTGTATATATATATATATATATATATATATATATATATATATAAAATAAATTATATTTTGTCATAGTTTTCCCTTAGAAAGTTAGAACTGTATTAAAATTTTTCATCTAGGAGCTAAAATTAAGCTCATGCATTCGTTTCTAAAATAAATCAGTCACTGTATTACTTGTACTCACAGTGATGGCAAAACATTTCTCTGAAGGTATACATTAGCCATATAATCTTTGAAACCTTATCAAAAGTAAGTTTTTTCAATTTATTTTTAGCTTTCTTTGGAAGTCTCCCTACCATCATGAATGATTCACATGGTTGGATTGATAAACCAACTGAACCTTGAACTTCACTATAGTACCAAAATATAGTCTCTGTTCTTTCCCAGATCATTGAATTATTTAACAGATTCAGAAATTTTGTTGAGTACCATTAGATGAATAGGTATTTTTGCATGTAGAAAGAGATATGCAAATATGCGACTATAAAAATATTTCAATGTATAATTTTCAGACTTAATTGTTATCATGAATGTAGTGATATTCAGTATTAGAAATTAACAAAGAAGTATAGATACACAAAGGAATACATTTAATTATTTAATACATATTTGTTGAATCCTAATGTTATACCATGGACTGTGACAGTGGGAGCAGTGATGAGTGAAATGTGATGCAGAATCATTACATCCATATTACATATTGTCAGAAATGGCAGGATTTCCTTCTTATGACTAAATAATATTTCATTGTGTACATATACACCACAACTTTCATCAGTTTATGGACATGTAGGTTGTTTCCATATCTTGGCTATTGTGAATAAGGCTGCAATGAAAATGAGGGTGCGGCTATATCTTAAATATCCTGTTTCCATTACATTTGGATACATAACCAGAAGTGTGATGGTAGTAGTTCTGGTAGTTCTGGTAGTTCTTTCTTTCTTTCTTTCTTTCTTTCTTTCTTTCTTTCTTTCTTTC